>NC_056731.1:1793182180-1793312180 GCF_019279795.1 Protopterus annectens | reverse complement strand
AATTTATGGGCAGCCATGGTGATGTTTCTGCCCTTGCCAGCATACTGACAATAAGAACATTTGCTTTTGAACTAATCTCTCTTATGTTGGCTGATGTATGCATCTTCCTGAATGCAGGGGCATTGTGCAGCCTCCTCCCTAAACATGTATATGATCCTATACATGTGGTCAAGAGGGCTACTATCACTGAGTGACATGGCAGACAAAATACAAATTTGATAAGGAACACACCAAAAGATATAAAGGCAAAAATATGGACATTCTGTGAAAATCTGGACAGTTGAGAGGTATGATTGTTACGGATATGGTCCAAAAATAGCACAGGACTGTGTATCTACAGTGCAGATTATTATGAAATCCCACTTCTGCCATTCTGCAGTGAAGTTGTGTAAATGATCTGCAAAGGTACATGGACTGCCATGTAAAATAAACACTTAGGGGAAGTGTGTGTATTGAACAGGGACATACAGATGAATTGTAGCAATGAACACATGGAAAGAGGACAGATGTGACAACCTAATGTACAGCAGATGAGGGCACATCAATGGTAGACAGTTGTAACAGCAACACTACTCACATATCAGTCTTGTACAGTAGGGACTGCACAGTGAAAATGTGTATTATATGACTGACACACAAAGTGGCATAACAATGGGGAGGATGTCTGTGTGAGATAAGTATCCTTAGATGAATTATCCATGCAGAGGACATCTATCAGGGATGTTACATACGACTGGGGTAGGGTGTATATTGTACAGCTGTGCAAAATGATTTGCCTGAATATGAGTGCAGTCTCAGCAGAAGTCTCCATCAAGTGAGACACAGGTAAAGGCTCATGGACAACATTAAAAGAAGCACACACAATCGTGAACCACACCAGAATAATATCATTAGTAATCCCATGCCTCTGACGTAACATATGTGATTTAGAGTGATCAGAAATGATTCTGCACAAACGTACTTATACAACTATTATGATACATCCACACTCAATGAGGATAACCACTCACACTTTCCTGACACTGTAACATCTGTTGGAGGTGTCAGGAAGGGCACTGCTGTACCTGTATGTGACATTATCATCAATACAGGTTAGCTGACCAGTGTGCATGGCATATACCACACTGTCATGAATGTTACCAATGTCATTAATGTTGTCAAACAGCTATGTATGTACTGTGTTCATATTGCAACAGGTAGCACGCATGCATCTGGTGTAACAACTTGATGGAGGTTCTGCATTATCAGACAGTAATATTTATGACACAAAAAAAAATACCTAGGATTGGCCAATATGGTGTGTGACAGCTCACTGTGGCAAAGATGGTACACTTCAGTTATACATCACTGAGAGATGTGTAGGGAGGTACATAAAGAAGGGTGCATTATACTCAGCTATTGGTGTGATGAAGGCTGTGAACTATGGAGATAGTATGGCCTATGATGTGGATTTCCTTCACATACTCAGTAGTTGTGTCACATACAAATGAGTAGTCAGCACAGTGGCCACATGCTGGTATACATTTGACATACCATCGACCCCAGGGCACAGATCATGTACCTACTGGTCTGATTATAGGGTGCAATGTCTTCATTATACTTGGGCTGGGTGTTTCTTTATCTGATATAACAAATCCCCCACCTTTCTGTGTCATTGCAGGTGTTGTCATGGCTGTGGCAACAATCTTTGGTGTGTGTTGATACTGTCAGTATTGTACTAATATCACAGTTGGAGTCAATGATTGCCCACAATCTGTAGTCCTTCAGACAGCTGTTTGGACACAGGATGTGTATGTCTTTTGTGATGCCTGAGACTTAAATAATGGACAGGAAGGTGCCTAGCACACTCTACTTTAGCACAGACCTGATTACTGGACCTGAGATACAGTTCACTTCACACATTTCAACATATTTACATGCAATGTATATGATACACTGGTCTCTGCACTTGGTGATATAGGTATTTATGGCCATGTCTGACAGTGTTGAGTGAATACCTCAGTGTCTATTTGTGTGAAATGCCTTGGGTTTAACAAGTTCAAAAGGATGATTGTGTTGTCATCATTCATGCCCTCAATGACTTCTTTGAGGACATCTAACAGATGAAACAGACATGATGTGTCATTAACAACTCACACAGCTCTGTTGCACAACAGCCAGGTTATTTACTAGTGTACATTTAGAAAATGTCCATGATGATATGTTGGTCTACCTCATAAATGAGGAGAGTCAGCATGTGCCTATACATACATGTGTCGGGTGCTGTCGCCCCCAACTCAGATGAATGCATATTGATGTACACCTTTTTAGAGGAGCATAGTCTGTATGGAGGGTGTGTTGAAGTGTGTATTCAACTGTGTCAGGAAGGTTTATGTGCTGTATCATGTGATATGCAATCTGTCATGTTGTCGCAGCCCACTGGTTCTGTATGACTGTCTGGACAGTGCATACTGCCTTTCCTGATTTGGCCTAGGGTTTGGACACAATTCCCCATGCAGGTATCATTGAGAAACAGTCCCAGCTAGCTATTAACCCTTATATAACTAGCTGGGTAACCAATTGGCTGACTGACAGAACACATATTGCGAAAGTTGACGAATCAACCTGTATCAGAAGAGCTGTCACTATTTCCATACCCCAGTGATCTGTGCTTGGCTCTTTTCTGTTTGGTATCTATTTCTCAACAGTTCACGGTAAAGTATACAGTATTTGGCTTTCTGCATTTGCTGTTTCTTGCATATTGGGTGCAATCATCGAGTCCCCCTATGATGATAACATACTACAGGAGGGGCTAACATAGACAAATGATTGCTGACAAAGCTATACAGTCTACAAATGAATGTAAAAGTGTGTTTTTATGTTGTCCTTCTAAAAAGTGAAATTCCCTGCTAATGAAAACATTGACAACAGTCCCGCTATGCTGAAACCCAGTGATGCAAACATTGGGAACACATGTAGATAGCAATCTGAACTTCAACCACTAAGTATCTACACTGTTATTAAAAGCCTATGTTGGGCACATCATAAGTCACTCCATCATATTCAGAACTTAGGATTATATTACAGCACTGTACTCGGACCTCATCTGAACACTAATAGATCATAATGCTTTCTTCTGCATGTACCCAGCCAGACACATGCAGCAGTTGGAGAGACCACAGGAATTCTCACCAAGAAAACACAAGGTGTACAAACCATGCCATGATGCATGTGGATAGACTGAAAGCCATGTCACTTTAATCTGCATCATATAGAATGAGGTAACTTTTGCCTGGCCTCCAGGCCAGTGTCTGACCCTGTCCTGGTGGGAATAGTGCATGTCCACAAATCAGATATTGCTGATAACATCAGCATTATCGGTTGAGGAGAATATGATAATAACAATTTCCCATATGCTGGTATAAAAGGCTCTCTGTAATGTCAGGCAAGAGCACAAACACACACACACACACACACACACACACACACACACACACACACACACACACACACACACACACACACACACACACACACACACACACACACACACACACACACACACAAGCACACATACCAGATAAATGCAGTGAGAATAGAACCTTTGTCTAAGTACACAGAATATAGAACTCAGTAGTTTACACAAGCACCATGGCACAAGTCCAACGTTTGGACTTATAGTGGATAACATCAGCAGGCCATGTTGCAGAGAAGATGTTGGAAGGCCTGCATACAATGGATGTATAGGCATGTGCACATATAAAACACTGTCAATCCATGGGATTGGAGGGGTAACTGTAGGATACACACTTCTGCTTTTCTGGCTAGACATACACAAGGGCTTGTGCACACACACACACACACACACACACACACACACACACACACACACACACACACACACACACACACACATACACATACACACAGAGTTGACTGCAGTGAGAACAGAACCCCTACTTATCTAAATACACAGTCTACAGTACTTAGTACTTTACGCAAGCACCACAGCACCAGTCTGACTTTTGCAAGACTGCAGGCCAACTTATTTATTTATTTATTTATTTAATCAACATTTGTTTACAGGGAAAGTTGAACTTGGAAAAAAGCCAATTTCAGCAGAGGCCCTGAGAAGAATGCTCCATATGCATGTCTTTGTAACATCAGATACCTGCAGCAACTACGGAAAACACAGATGTTTGTGGATGTTGATGTTTATAGTGGATGACAACTGCAGGGCATTTTGCTGAGAAGATTTTTGAAGGCCTGTATAGATTCATAGCCTCATAGGTTCATAGGAGGTTACAAGTGCAATGGCCTTAAGGTGTTTACAAGCCTAGTCATGTGAAAACACAAGTACCCTTATTAAGCATAGTTAGATGGTCATTGTTAGCTGAGAGATTTTGTGATCAGCACCAACTGGCCCTGTCCATATTGGACATAGGAGCCACCCCAGGGGTGAATTTATAATCACCCATCCAGTTGTCAAGGTTGTACTTGAATAGGGTCATTGAGGAGAACTTTAGCACATGCAGTAGGAGCCTATTACAGAAGAGTAGCAATTGCCGGGAGATACAAGTGTTTCACTAGCATGTTCTGTTTAGGACACAGGCCAGGTTGAGATCCCTGGAGCAAGTAATTCTTGTCCCATTTGATTTGCAGTTGTTCATCATTTCCAATTGGGCAGATTCTGAGATTGCTCTGTAGGCAAGACATAGATCACCTCTCAGTAGCCTGCATGATACTGAGAACAGTGACAGGTCTTTCAGTCTTTCCATGTTTGTCATGTTATGGAGGCCCTGGATTCTCCCAGCCACAAACCTCTGTATCTTCTCTAGTTGCTGCAGGTGTGTGATGAGGTATAGAGAGAAGGGAGCAGTGTACTCAATTAGTGTCTGATAAAAGTAGAGTACAGCAGAGTTATGACCTCCCTGGTCTTGGATGTGATGGCCTTATGTATGAGGTACACAATGTAGAATGTGTGTCTTATCACTATGGATGCATAGGGATTGAAGTGTAGATTGCTATGAACATGTGTTCCCAAATCTTGCAACACTGTGCTTGAGCTTTGAGGAGTGTTATGTATATCATAATTAGCAGGGGTACTTCACTATCAAAAAGTGCAATGAGGCATTTTTGTTTTAAGGTTCAGTCTGTGAGTTTGGCACTAATCATTTGTCTGTGTCAGCTCCTTCTGTAATATGTTAACATGGTTGGCAGACTTTATATGACTGTGTCCATTTGACAGTAATTTGCAAACTTGGTAAGCCACAGGCTATCTACCTTAGCCTGGACTTCAGACAATTAATTTCCAAACAGTTGAGGGCCCAGCACAGATCTGTGTGGTATTCCACTGGTAAGTGGTCTAGTGGTGGAGGTGCAGTCCCCAGCTTTGACAGTGCATGTTTTTTAGTGAACCAGCTGGTTATCCTTATAGTAAGGTATGGGTTAATCCCCAGATGGGCACTTTTCTCTGGGATACCTGAATGGGAGATAGTGTGAAAGCCTTTGGATAACTCAACATAGGTGGTATGTCCTCTTATCATTCATCCAGGTCTTTGGGGTCAGTATCAAAGAAGTCCACTAGGTGTAATAAGCAAGATCTACCATTGACAAAACCATAATGGGTCAGGTCAAGTGTGTTGAAGGTCATCTATGTCCCTGTGGAAAAGGTCCATGCTGATCCCTTCCCTAGCCTTGCAGTGAAGGTTTTTTAGGCTATGGGTCAAAAGTTCTAGTTCTGTATGTTAACAGATTGATGTGCATTGCATAACACACAGCATTTGATATTAATTTCTGTATTGCAGGTGATATATGTGTGAAAAAAGGTACTGAGATTCCAGGTTAGCAGTGCTTGGGGGGAGGCAACACATGGCTTTATTGCAAATATGTGACATATTGTTAGATAGAGCCTTCAGTTTGCTATGTTTACACATGTAATTTCATCTCATATGTGACAATAGGAGGTGCTGCCAGCCATGCCAGAAGGAGTGCAGTAGATGTATGACTTGTGCCAACACAGCTAGCTGGAATTTTGTAAATAATTATATGTCATTTGCATATCAAACTGATTTGTACAGATGCAGGTCCTGAAAATGTATCTGTGAGGTTTGCTTGTGTTAAAATGTATCAACAGTACAACCTGATGGAATGAAAACAAATGTACATGTATTATATGTTTTAATAGATGACACTGGGTCAGCAAAGATTAACCATCTAGCTTACTTTAAGGAATATAAGGGAAATGTAAATGAGCTGTTAAACCATTAAATGGCAAACCACATTGCTGAATAGGACCAGAGATGGTGGGTCTCGAAGAATCCTTTGTACATTAGCTCATTAAAATATGGGGAAGCCACAGGCACTGCTGTTTACATTTAGAGGTGTATTGTAGCCATCTATGTAAAATTCATGTCTCAGCTTCAAAGGGGGATACTGTGAACACCTAGACTCAGGTATCCAGATGAGGTCATTCAGCAAGCCATCTTGGATATTATATTTTACAGGGAGTAATCTCTGAGTAATGAGTATTCTGTTATGAGGAACCTGGCTAGAAAGACTGCTCACATATTTCATTGTGACTTGCTCTATCAAGTAAGTTAATAGGGAATAGTAATTCTCCTTGATCCAGTCAGGAATATAGTGGAGTTTAGTTTAGAGATTGTTTTTCTTTATTTGTATGAGTCTGTCCATCAGTGTTATTTTCAATAGTCCCTATGATTTGAACTCTGCAGTTTACTGTAAATATATATTCAGTATTTTCATGCTCTTCTATTATTTGTTATTAAATATATTTAAAACGTTTATTGTGGCTGGTCCTTTTTAGAAAGTATTTAACCATTGAGTGCGTACCTTTATTTAGTGACACTGTGTAGGCCAATCCTGATGGCCTAGCTGTCTTGATCAACTACTACCATTTGTATTAGTCTTAATATTACACAGTATAATTGGACACCCTTTGTTAAGGGCCTAAATGTAACTGATTGTGGAGTGTTTGGTGAAGGTGATAAGCTTTTCCCAGGTGTGTGTGTAAAAAAGCAAATCTCAAATAGTGTGAGTGTCAGCTACTTGAGGCAGGGACATGGAGCACTGGTCTCACAGAAAGGGTGCTGGAGGACTTGGCTTCGACACTTAGCTGAGTTTCTAACCCTAAGCTGTACCAGTGGGGAGTCTTACTGGGGACCGGGAGGGAGACAGATATACAGACATCCAGACCCCAGGCTGAGTGTGTGTGAGTGTGTGTGTGTGCTCTTAAGGCAAATTTTGCTTGATGCAGAGAGGTCTGCATCTGGAAATACTGAGGGGATCCATTTTGATTCCAAGTGCATGTCAGTGGTGAGGATTCAGGCTTCTTGAGTACTGACCCAGAGGGGGGATGTCACAGATTGGAGAGCAGTGGTGGATATTAATTAAAGGTCTGTAGCCTGTAAGCAGTTGTCACTAAAAATGTATACTCTCAAGCAGCCACAAAGTAGACAATGATATCATATCACAAAAGGTTTATTTATTTACTTTTTGTTAGCTTAATAAGTCAGGGAAAGGAGGCGAGAATGTCAGCAGAGGATTATGGCAAGCTGATAAGGAACTGGTTGATGGAAATGTGCCAAGCCAAAGGAGTGGTGCATGACAACCTGACTAAAGTGGAAATGATTGCAGCCTTAATCACAGCTACAGCACAGACCAGCAACCAGGAGGACAACTATTCTGGCATCAGGGATGTGCAGCTGTCAAAAACAGGACAGTTCAACTTTTCCTCAGAGAACCTAAAAGTCAATCTGGAGTTAAAGAGACTTGAACTGTAGGCCAAATATTTGGAATTAGAATCATTAGAGAGACTGCGGGATTTGGAGGATGATGACATTTAGAGGCCAAAGAAAAGGAGAAGTAGTATCAACATGAGAGGGAGATGCTGACTCTTCGCTAGGGACATGGAGGTAATGGGGAAGGGAATAACTGAACCCCAGAAGCAATAAAGGTCACTAAACGTCTGCCACAATTTACAGAGTGTAATAATTTTGATAGTTTTATTCATATATATTTGAGAGGGTATGTAACGTGTATAATATTGACCAAGGGCTGTAGGTATCTTTCCTGACCCCCTTACTCCATGGTAAAGCTGTAACTGCTGTTTCTGAATTGTCTGATATTTAAATGTTTTAAGTTAATATCTGAAGCTTACAGAAAAAGGATTTTGAGTATAGATGCAAGGCAGATGAAAGGGTATGTAATTATACTGCTGAGTAAGCACTTATTTTCATAGGTGGGTGAGTGGGTGTCAAGTCACTACTTTTCAAGGGCTAGCAGAACTTTTGGTGAGGGAATAAGCCTTTAGCCCTTTGCCTGAGGACATGAAAATCTAGTTTGCAGACAGAGAATGGAGTTCTGCAGATGAGCTGAGAAGAAAGGGGAGGTCTACTTAGCAAGCAGAGCATCACTGCACAGGAAAGGGATACTCAGTGCTACACATAGATATAAGGGAACCTATGGTAGGCAGTCTAAACTGCCCTATTAGAGTCTGCCAGTAACAGGGAAAGCTACTATTTGAGGTACACAGCCAGGATCAAGGGTTACATTTTTAAAATGTAACCAGTGTGGCCATGTAGCATATAGATGTCCATGGAGGCAAGGTGGGGAAAAAGGTGGGGGACCCAGCAAGTGGAAATAACAGAATGCCAGTGGTAATCTGTCTGGAGACAACATGGGTACCAAGCTACCACAACAGGTTATATCTTATTTTAGAGGATGGAAAACAGGCCACTGCTAAGAGAGACACATCCTCTTATATAACCATTATGAAGCTTGCAGTGATTAAAGAGGAACCGTACTTGCTTGGACAGTCCACTCCAGTCAGAGCTTTAGGAGGGATCCCATTCCAAATTTCTTTGGGCAAGGTTCACCTTGACTGGCAGGATGGAAAAGGAAGCAAACAAGTAGGTATTTTGAGGATATCGCTGCAGATGTTGAATGATTTTGATAATGCATTACCTTATGTTCATGCAGTGACATGTAGTCAGACTTGTAGACAGGCATATGGGTCTAGTGGCCTGGGGGAGACCCAGACAGATCACATCCCTGAAGCCAGGACTTGTGATGTGGCTAATTCAGGGAGGGGGCTATCCTGTAGCAGTGAGTCTGAAGATGAGCTATGGCAGCTGGTAGGTACTGATGTTCCCTTGGACAGGGTGGCTACTGCAAGGGCAGAGGTGAGTGGTAGTACCCAGGCAGACAGTGAGGCACCACTGTCAGTAGATACCAGACTTCCTGTGGAAGGAGAATTGGGAAAAGTCAGAAAAATAGAGCAGAGACAGGCTCAGCTCTCAGACCCTACATTATAAAGCTTGAGGGAGATAGCTAGAGAGCTGCCTGATTCTCAAAGTAAAGAGAAGTCTATATACAGGAACAAATGGTAATTGTATAGACAGTAGACCCCTGAAGGAGGGCTAGTAGGTGAGGTAATACATAAGTTGTTAGTGCCCAGAGCATACCGTCTGGCACTTCTAGCCATAACCCAAGACATTCCCTTTGCAGTCATATGGGCATAAAGCATTCCAAGAGATGTATTATGCAGAACTTGTTTTGGCCTGGGATTGCCAGGAATGTATCAGGGTACTGCAGGAACTGTGAGAAGTGCCAAAATGGAGGCAAGGCAGGAGACAAGGTCAAAGCTCCTTTGATCCCTTTACCAGTTACCGAGGAGCCTTTTCAGAGGGTAGCTATGGATATTGTGGGGCCTCTGAGCCCCTCAAGTTCCACAGGGAAGAAGTATATCCTAATAGTAGTACATTATGCTCCTAGAAACCCTGAGGCAGTGGCTCTGACCTTCATAGAGGCAGAGAAGGTAGCAAATACTTTGCTCGAGATTTTCAGCAGGGTAAGTTTCCCCATGAGAAATACTGACTTACAGAGGTGCCAATTTCATTTCAGACCTGCTGGCTTGTCTGTGGGAGTGCTGTTGGGTGAAGCACCTAAAGACCACACCCTGTCACCAATAGACTAATGGTCTTATGGAGAGGTTAAACTCTACACTAAAGACCATGCTACATGCATTGCAGACCAGTTTAAGAGAGAGTGGGACAAATATTTTTCCCCATCTGTTGTTTGATTATGGAGGGGTAACCCAGGAACCCACCAGTTTCTCACCCTTTGTGTTGCTGTATAGGCATAGGGTAAGAGGAACTTTAGATTTGATTCATGATGAGTGGGAGAGTGAGTGTGAATCCCATCAGGCGTCTGTTCTGGCATATGTCCTCAACCTTAGGATAATGATCAGGGAGCTCATGGGCTGGTCCCAGGAGAACCTGGCAGAAGCCCAACAGCAAAAAGGGTCTGGTATGACAGGAATTCTCAAGGCAGAGAGTATGCTCTGGGCAGCAGGTGATGGTTTTCTTTCCTGTCAGGCACAATAAGCTGCAGTCAGCTTGGGAGGGACCCTTCAAAGTGCTATGGAAGGTCAGTGATGTTAACTATGTGGTAGAACTGCTAGGCAAGAGGCAGGGGTGCAAAGTGTACCATGATAGCGTGACAAAACCTTACCATGATAGGGAGGCCCTGGTGCCAAGTATTTGCAGTGGGTGGAAGAAGTGTGAGGGAGATAAGGTTGTGTGGATCCCAACCTGCATGCAGGCATTCCACAAGCTTAAAGGGGTTTTCAGAGGACCCCCTGTGCTAGCTACCCTGAAATACAGAAAATAATTTGTTGTACAGGTGGATGCCTGGAACTATGGGATGGGGGGGCTGTACTCAGCCAGGATTCCTCAGAGGGAGAAGCACACCTAGCTGTATATCTCAGCAGTAAACCCAAACTCAGGGAGGATGCCAATTCAGATGAGATCTCAAGACATTGTATGGGGTAATGTATTCCCAGATATTCTCATTCCTCTCAAGCAATCTTTCTCAAGCTGCACTTGAAAAACTAGCTTGAGTCTTCAAAGGGGGGGAGATGTGATGATAGGAGGTGCTGCCAGCCATGCCAGAAGTAGAAGAGTGTATGTATGACTGGTGCCAACACAGCTAGTTGAAATTGTGTAAATAATATGTTCTAACAGATGACACTGGGACAGCAAAGGTTATCTTACTTTAAGAAAAATAAGGGAAATGCAAATGACCTGCTAAACTATTAAAACAGCATCCCACAGTGCTGAATATGACTGGAGATTGTAGGCGTGGAAGATGCCTTTTTTCATTAGCTCAGTAAAAAGAGGGGAAGCTCCAGGCACTGCCAGAAACATTTAGATGTTTATTGTAGCTGTCTGTGCTAAATTCTTGTCTCCGCTTCAAAGGAGGATACTGTGAGAGCCTAGGGTCAGGTAACCAGATAAGAACATTCTGCAAGCTGTTTTGGATATTATATTTGACAGGGAGTAATCTCTGAGTATAGAGTATTCTGTTTTTGGGGAACCTGAATAGAAAAATTGTGCATGTATTTCTTTGTGCCTTGCTCTATCAAGTAAGATGTTATGGAATAGTAATTCTCCTAGATTCAGTCAAGAATATAGTGAAGCTTAGTTTAGAGATGTTTTTTCTTTTTTTGTATGAGTCTGTCCATCAAAGATATTTTCAATATACCCTATGATTTGAACTCTGTGGTTTACTGTAAATATATATATATATATATATATATATATATATATATATATATATATATATATATATATATATATATATATATATATTCAGTAGTTTAATGCTCTTTTTTTATTTATTACTAAATATATTTTTATTTATTTATTTATTTTACATTTGTTGACCTAGCTAGTCCAACTGGATATATGTCCATTTTCAGTAGAGGCCCAGGGAGATAAGCTCCACAAAACGAATAATAATAGCAACTTCAGGTAGAGTAATTATACAGACTAGAATGCAATTGTTATATAGCAGCATAGCAAAATTATAACGTAACATATTTTTAAAAGAAAGAGTCAGAAAAGCAAATATTGATATATATTAGGTGGAAACAAGTTCATACAGTCAAGAAGTTTACTCTAGAAGTACATAGTCTGTAGTGGTTCCTATGAAAGAGTAAGTTTTTACAGACTTTAATTAGGTTATTAGGTCCTACTCTCTAAGGTTGAAGAAAGAGTTTGACATAAAATAGCAATAGTGAGATAAGTAGACAGTAGACCTAGCTGGAGCGGAATATTACTCTTGGTAATTACAAGGGCATAGCCAGTGGATTTTGAGGTCATAGCCGGAGGGGATTATTAGTCTGGGTAACTACATGGGCATAGCCAGTGGACGTCGAGGTGTTCTTTAAGTTGCTTTTTGAAAAGTAGTATAGAAGAAAGGGATGAGGATTCACTGAGAAGCAGATTCCAGGTTTTACCCATGGTGTTGGAGAACAGTGAATCCCCAGCCTTATTTTTGGATTTAAGTGTGGTTACTAGTACTTTATTTGCTGAGTGAAGGGTTGTAAGATTGTTATAGGGGTGAGAAGGCTATTAAGTATTGGAGTATTACTGGGATGATAAAGGATCTTGTGGGCAATAACAAACTGGTGAAATAGAAGCTGATTATGTAGTTCCAGCCATCCTAGTTGCTTTAGGTTTTGACAGTGGTGGGTTCTAAATGAGGAACCAGTAGCAAATCTTGTAATTTTATTGTAGGAGGTTGCCAGTTTACTGAGGTTGTTTTTTGATAGATTGGTATAGATGGGTGAGGCATAGAGGAGAGTAGAGGTAAGATGGGTATGGGCAATAGTAGTTTTGAGAAGGTATTAAAAGCATCAACAGTATGCTTGGGATTCTCATGGGTGACCTTGATGGGGTATGGGTTTTGGAGTGACCAGGATGTAAGAGACTATTTATACCTGTCCAGACGTTTTGTGGTTTATGTTGGTGAGCTTGCTGGATATGATAGTAAAAGTTTTTTTAGTCTAGAAGTATTGATTTTTTTGGTAGCATTTCTCAGCTGTATAAATATTTGATGATCTGTTGGGTTTTTAGTTATTCACCATTTGGCCCAGATTTTGTTTCTTAGTAGAATTTTATTCCTTGTCTCTTTTGTAAGCCATGGAGCAGTTTTAGTCCTATTTCTGATAGAGCGAGTAGGGGCATGGTAGTCCAGGATTTCTAAGAATTTGGTATTAAAGTAAGACATTGCTTCATCTAATTGGAGGTGTTTTAGGGGTGACCAATCACATGCATTAAGTTCAGTTTGGAATCTATCAGGATTAACATTTTTGTTGGATCAAATAGTTCTATATATGGACGGTTTGGGAGTGTTAATCTTTTGTCTGATTATATAGGTCAGTGAGTGGTCACTGATGTCATCTGGAAGGGTACCTGCTTTATATGTAAGGAGATGACTATTTATTAGTATCCAGTCTAAGGTGGTTTCTTTATTGTTGGGTTTATGGATCCTGGTGGGAGAGGTAATAGTTTGGAAAAAAACATAAAGTTTTCTATGGGTGGTATGCTTGGCTAAAGTACAGGTATTCCAGTCAATATTAAAGTCACCCAGCACTATGGTTTCTTGTGGGAAGTTAGTAGAGAGCCAGCAAAGGATATTTTCAAGGGTGTCGATGTTATTGCTAGGAGGAAGATAGGCACATATTATATAGGTGGATTTACAGGCATTGATCTGGAGTTTAGAAATAAGGATTTCAACATTACTAATTGTGGTGGTTGTATATATAATGAGGTAACTTGTAGCTCTGTTTTATAAAGTATAGCTACTCCCCCACCCTTTTTGGTTTTGCGGTCTGTTCTCAAGATATTTTATCCAGGTGGGGTGATTTCAATATCCTGGGTTACAGGTTTTAACTATGTTTCTGTTAGACATAGGATGTCAAAGGAGTGTACATCTAAGAGAGCATGAAGGTGGGCAACTTTATTGTTTAAGCTATGTAAGTTGAGATGTGCTATAAAGAGAGAGTTAGCTGGTCTTGCAGGGGTATGAGAGGTGGAGCAATTTAGTTTGTGGGTGTTGGTGATGCCTGTGGTGTTAGGGCCAGGGTTGGGATGAACACCACCATCTAGTAGGGTGTGTTTTTGATGTCTATGTGTGAAATTTAGGATTTTGCAGCATATGATTTCTGTTTTCTTGGCTTGACGATAAGTAATGTGGACTAATCAATGATAATTTGGTAGTAGATAGGTGGGTGTTGATGTAATGCTTATGTGGTGTAGGGAGGCTGCCTGAATTGGCAGGGAAGTTTGCTTAAAGGGATGGTAAAAGTCTGTAAAGGTTTCATGTTCATAGTTAGGATATAGGGTATTGATAGTAAAGGTAGGAGTGCAAATAAGAGAAATAGTTGTATGTATCTTGACATGGGTATTATTGGCATTGTGAGGGGAATTATGTAAGTAACTAACTAAGAGGTAAGGATTAGTAGAGAGGATGGTAGGAGGAAGGTTCTACTTAGGTTCTTAGTATTTTAAAGAGTAAAGTATGTAAATTGGCTGTTCAGTACTTAGTAATTTTAACCAGTATCAGTATGTTATTGTAAGTTTAGTATTTAGTATTTTAATGAGTAGGGGGACGTAATTGGATTATTAGGGTTGGGTGTGGCCTTGGAGGTATAAGTTTAGGACCCCTGGGGGGTGGGTGGGAATTGGGGGGTAGAGTAGGGGAGCTGAGTGAGCCCACAGGGTGAACGGAGCGGGTTTGGAGAAGTAACTGAAGAAATGTCAGAAAAAAAATCTATGAGCGGCTGACTACTGAGGTACTTTCAGTAGGTAAGAGTGAGTGTGGAGATGCAGATACAGTGGTAGTGATAGTAGGGGATAGCTACCTGCAATTCAAGAGGAATATAGTTGGTCCTTTTTAGAAGGTACTTAACCTTTGAGTGCAGTTATATTTATTTTGTGACACTGTGTGGGCCACTCCAGAATGCCAATCTCTCTTTATCAACTACTGCCATTTGTATTAGTATTAATATTACACAGAGAGAGGGATAACAACTATGTAATCATGTTGTATAGCCAATACAACTGAATCAAGTGTGTAAAGAAGACACATATGTGAAATGGAAAGCTATGTGTGTGGCTATTTTTTTCTGTGGAACAGGTGCCCGTATTTTTTTTAATTCAGTAAGAGGTGACTGTTGGCTAAGGGATGTAGGTATGTCTGGGTCATGTAAGTTTGGTAGATGAGGAAACAAATGCAAACAAACAAGACAAACAAGATAAGAGACAGAGATGGTGAGGGACACAAAAGTCTGGGGGAGACCATGATTGCAAAGAAGGGAGAACAACACAGGCTCATGGCCATCAAGTTTGGAGACAGTGAGAATTGAGTTCTCACCCACTGAACTGTCATCACTGCCCCCTTATAACATTGCCAGTTGGAATTCTGGATATCTTCTCCTCCTATGGACCATGAGGGAGAGCAACCTCTCCAGTAAGCTTAGGCATACAGCAATGCTGCAGTGCATGACCCAACGCACCATCTCTGACATCTCATACAGATGGTGAAACCACCACCTCTGCCACTGCTCCTTGATGGCACCAATGTGATAGTGTCTGGAGAAGTACTACCTTAAGGCACAGGTAGTGCAGATGCAGCAGAGGCATTGCTGTCAGATTGGCTGTCAGAACTGCTGGGCATCAGTGCTGGAGCCAGTGGAGCAGGGGTAGACTAATACACTGGGGTTGGCTTACCTCACTATGCTGTGGAGCATTTAGTGATGTGGTACACATGGATGACATGGAGATATTTTGATGATGAATAATAGAAAAATAAAAAAGAGAGATAAGGGTTTAGGTGAGAAAAAAGTGATAAAATTAGTACCATCATGTGTGATATGCAATGCATTAATACAATTATACAACTCTTTTATCTGAAGAATTACATTTAAGTATACTTCATAACAGATACACACTGTACTAGAGATTGCTGAAAGTAATCCTTGAAATGTGTATATATTGCACATATGAGTGTTCCAATTATACAGATTGCAGTTTACAGCAGGGCATTTGTGCCACTGGTACAGAGTTTTTAATTTAATGTAAATATTACTGAAGAAATAACAGTATTGTATAGTTGGAAGCATGGGATTTGAACCCACAAACTCTGACTTTATATAATATTGGACTCTTACAATTCACAATTGCTTTGTGCTACAGACTAATGCATACATACTTACTTTTACAGTTGGGATATGCATGTTTAATTTGATACAACTCTATAAAAGACCACAAAAGCTACCTTTAACTTTTAAAGTTACAACAACACTTCTCTTCTCCTACATACATACCACTTGCTTACACCAGTCTCTCCAGCTGAGCAACATGAGCCTGCATACCAGTCTTACCTATACGTAGCTTTTAAGTCTTACAAGTACTCTCTTATTGTCATACTTACACAGCTGTGGGATGTCCGCAGTCTCAACCTATGCAATCAATGGTTAAGAGTATCTCCTTTTCACCTGTGTAGGTCATTCAAATGATGCCTACATTGGTCTCCAGTATGTGGGATACTAGTGGCACTTGATACAGCCTTGGCCAAACTATTCCACTCCTCAGACTTGTACTGGGAGCCAGAATAGTACCCCTGCAGAAGTCTTTGGTTGTGGTGCTTTACCAGGAGTCCAATAAATACCCTGGACTTCTGGACACCCCACTTCCTTGCCCTAAACTTGGCACCTTCCTCTGCAACACCAGCCATGTCTACCAGACAAACTAGAGAAATGGAAACTGATGCTTTCCTGCCAATTCCAGTTATCACATTTACTGGTAGTGCTCAAACCAGAGCAACAATGCCTTTGGCATTTGTCCAATGTAAAGTGGTGTGCAGCAGTGACAAGCAGGCAGAAATTAAATAATTGAAACTGGAAGGTTAATCTGTCAATTGGCCTTAATTTGAGGGGTGTCTACTGATGTAGCTTCTTGTATTATTCTCTAAATTCTCAAATAGATTTATACAAATATTCCCATATTTTACTTTCTCTTACTTTATTACATCATTCTTCCACTGGAAATACAAATGACTTATTATACCTCTTTATAAATTAATTCCACCATTCAGACCAAATTTTATAGAAAACCTCCATAGTTATATGATCCTTCCCTAATTGTCATGCTTCACACTATCCAGTTCCACAACATAATTTCTCATTTATTCCCTTTCCTGTTTTAATATATTTTCTTTTTCCAACACCTCCATCCATATTGCTAAGTGGTGAAAGAAACATATCCCATCTCTATCACCATCTGCTACCCACAAGCCCTCTGATAATACAGAATGATCAGTTTCAGATCCAAGTCTTCCACTTAGAAAGTCCACTGACTTTTGTTCCGCACAACTAACTTACCACATTTTAATACTTCCTGTATTTCTTGCATATTTACCTTTCTTCTTATTTCTGACTTCCTCCTAAATCACAGTTAAAGTCCCCTGCAATTAGAGTTTTCATGTTAACTTCCACGTAGCTGAATATTTTATTAAACAAATTATCCCTTTCCTTGCTACTTGTATAAGCATACAGTGCTATAATTCTATAAGCATGTTTTCTCCACCTCACAGCCACAATAGTTAAGCTTCCCAGCCTTACCAACAGCAAATCTAGTATTTTCATTTATTTATACAACAGCCACTCCAGAACAACTTTCACTTTTAATTTTCATATTATATTTCTACCCCATGATTTTTCTGTTTTCAGTCTTTCTTCATTTTTCAGCATTCTAAATCCTCTGACATAACATCAACATCACATTTAACACACCATTCCAGTATCCCTAGCCTTCCTACAGTGGTAATAATACTCTTCCCATTTACTGAAACTACACTAAATTGTTGCTTTTCCTTCTTTTTAAATTTAGGGGAAATATTTTAAACTTCTGTTTTCTTATTTTTTACTCTTTCATCTGTGGAAAATTTGTCCTGGGTTTATGTAAAAATAATTCTTGACTCTTGGAATCATATTTTTCACTGGCTAGAACTGCAAAAATATATTAGAGTCAGTCCCTTCTCCTGACCTTTATTCCTGAATGGAATCTCACTCCTCCTTTTTCTCCTACACAATTTTCTTCTTCTGCAGTTTCTTCTTCACCTAGTTCATCCCCTCCCTCAGCCTCTTGTTGTCCTACTTTATGTAGGTCTCCCTCCCTTTGTCCTTCTTTTGCATTATTTATGGTTTGCTCTTAACAGCCCATCCAAAACTGTCCATTTTTTACACAACCTTCATTCAGCCACATACTTTCATGATGTATGCTCTTTTTCCCCACACTTGTTACACGTTATCTTGTCACAGTAATTAATTACATGAAAAAAAGTCCTCACAAAAGAGACATGATTTAGGCTACCCAGTATATTTTAATGTTACTCTCTGACCAGCCATAAAAATAACATTTGGCAGGCCTTTCCCCATATTTTTCTCCACATTTCAAACATCATCCAACCTCCAACCTCCATTCCATAATTTTCTCTCATCTCTATCTTTCATAATGCTATCAGCAGTTTCACACAGAATCTGCATGCATTTGTAACGTCTTTTTCTTCCAGTTCATTAGTTCTAAACAGCAAAGTAACATTTTTCACCATTTAAGTTACTACCAGGAAAAAAATTGTTCCATGGATAAATGTCCTTCTTTTTAACACAGAAATTACATCATCATCAGTCCCTCAGATTCAAATGTTAAATCATAGAAAGTCTCTGTTCCTATATGTACAAAATAACATTTTTTTTGAGATTTAAATCCCAGAGGGGTTGTCAAATTGTCCCATATATATACTATCTATCTATAATAGTCTCATTTTTTGTTGTTATTCTCTCAGTTGACCTTCTGTTGTTTTTAAAAATAGTTTTACTTACAGTTTGTTACTGCTTTCTTTCTATAATTGCTGTCTCTGCATAAGTTTATACTGCTGCATTCTCTACTGCTGCAAAAAAAAAAAAAAAAAAAAACTGAACTCCTTCTCAGTTTATTGTCGGTTTCTCTTTTGCTTTCTGTCTCTGCTGCATACATTTTAAGTACTAGTTCCTTTTCCACATTACCATATACAGTACTTTTGAAAATGTTATCTGCCATCTCACCCCAGAAGTGCTAGAACTGTCACCAGGAACATCTTGCTTAATTTTTTACAACAGAACTTCCTCCGCAAGTCCTCATGACACCAGTTCTGTTATCTGCACTACTCCGATAGACTCAAGTTACTTCATTTTCCATTGCAACAGCTACAATCTGCTCATTTGTATCATCCACCGCATAGGAATCTTTATCTGCATTATGAGTCACATATTCCATAATTATTTTCTCCAGTTTCTGATTATCCACCTCCAAACTCTCCATAACTTTTCTTTCCTTCTCCATACTATAGGTTTCTCCTAGACCTTTTCTTTACTGCTGCAGCAGTTCTCTGTCACTATCTAGTAGCTCTAAAATCAATGGGGAAAAGGGTAGGGGAAGTTCCTCAATGCCTTGCTAAACATGTCCTGAAAAGAGGCTACTAGCCTATACATATCAGGTCATTGAAGCACAGTTGACTGAAACTCACATAGCTGAAAAAAATTCACTGAAAACTACTTTGACTGAAATTTCACTCTATCAAATTCCCAGTTGACTGAATAATTATTTCCCTGAATCACAAGGCATGGAAAACATTCTACATAACAGAATACACCACAAAACTGTTTTTGTGGGGGGGGGGAGCCCACCAGTAGACCCCAAAGTGGTGGGCTTCACCTCCTCCATACCCATCTTAATTCTATATACTAACTCCACAGCTGTACAACCATGGAGAAGAGAAAATGCACAATACACAGCACAGTGAATCAGTATTGGCACACGAACATCTATAAATTCTGGGGGTGTGATATGACAGGGGGTACTGCCAATTCACACATAATCGTCTGTACTCATTTCCAAAGCAAATAATTTCCTCAGAAATGACACGATAACATGTTAATATAAATTTTTACACTTATCTGTCATTTATGATTCAGTGAAATGCATATTCAGTCTAATGGGAATTCAGTAAAGTGAAATTTCAGTGATTTTTTTCTGTCATGTGATGTCAGTCAACTGTGTTTCAATGACCTGATATGCTTATACATACACACATATATGTATATATATATATATATATATATATATATATATATATATGTATATATATATATATATATATATATATATATATATATATATATATCGGAACACTTCACAATGCCAAAACCCTGAAAGATTGAATTTCATTTGGCTGAGAACGTATGATCAAACTTTCGGAATCCCGACATTGTAAATGGAGATCTGCATATAGCCCAGAATGGGAGATTTTCCTTTTCCTCACTGTAGTGCGATCTCGGAGTTGGAATATTTAAGTAGCAGGAGTGTGGGGGATGGAGGGGGGCTTTCCTCCTGCAGAAACTTTTAAATTTTTGTTGTTTTTTTTTTTTTTTTTTTGATTTGTTTTGGAATTTCGAGATTCCGAAACATTGATCATATAGTCTCGGTCATATGAAATTTGATGTTCCGGAATTTCGAGATTCTGAAGTGAATCCACATATATATATATATATATACATCAGAACTCCGGTCCACTAATGACTGGCAGTCAATTTTTATGGTGTCGAGTTGCCAGCCCAACGCCCAACCTTCAGCGAAGACATGCCCATTCATGCATGTCTTTCGGAGGCCACTCGACCACGGGGAGGACATGCAGACTCCACACAGAAGGTGCTCCAGCAGAGAATCAAACGGAAGAACCTCTTGCAGTGAGGCAACAATGCTACCGCTGTACCACCGCGGCTTGGTATTTTTTTAAATACTATAGAATTCCAGTATCTATGTCAGGGACAACATTTGCAGGAGAATATATATACCGTTAATATTCTGGAATCTGTGACTGAGGTCTAATGGGAGTAATGCCCATTATGAGAAGATTTTTTTTCCAGCTTGGCTAGGTCCGAACTGTTTGATCCAATTATGAAACAAGATGCTTTCCAAAGTACTTTAAAAAGAGCTAATGTCAGAAATATGAGTTTCCCAATTTCAAGCAAACAAAAAGGATAAAGTGGATAACATCCGTTAGCAAAGCATTTGTTCTAGCTTGTTTATTCTATGAGAAAACTCCAAACTCACACAACAAACTAACATGCAAGAGGACAGCAAAGTTATGGTGAATGCTGAGAATCTAATAAAGTTTACTTAAAAAAAACTAGTCCCATCCTACTTTAGCTATGACAAGTACACTGTCACACCATATAGTGTCTGGTGAACAGTGTCTTTCATGTAATATACCTCACAGGTCACAGGTTCAACAATTTCCATATAAGGTTGCAACTTAATGAACCCTACCAAGCTCTGGCAACCTTCTTTGCTCTCCTTCTATCTAACATTAGCCGAGTACTTCACCTGATCTGTCTGACATTGCTTAAACCCCAGCCAACCCTCTTTGTAGTGATTGCCTATCCTTACCTTCTAGGTCACCCAGCTCAATGACTTTTTTTCTGTCCGAGCCTGATAACCATTGAGCCTCCCCCCATCACTCAGCCCATTCCTCCACCCCATAATGGGTATTTCCCAATTAGGGCAAGAGCTGGATGACAGGGCAGTTTATGGCAGCCATGGTGATGTTTCTTTCCTTGCTAGTATACTGACAATGAAAACATTTGGTTTTGAACTAATCTCTCTTATGGTGGCTGATGTATGCATCTGTCTCAATGCAGGGGCATTGTGCAGCCCCCCCCATACATGTATATGATCTTATACATGTGGTCAAAAGGGCTACTATCACTGGCTTGAAATCACCAAAGAAGGTTACCACCTCTTCAGTTTTATGCAGGGCAGTCCCTATTTGGGCAATTAGGTCCTGCAAAAAACATGAAAAATGGTAAATGAACTGAAATATGTATGATAAAAAATATTTACTAAGTTTCATGTAACAGTTACATGCAATTATTGTAAAGTTAAGAACTTTAATATTATATGAAACAACAGAAGCAACTCAGGTTCTATAACTATGAGCTTGCATATTTGAATAGCACTGAAGTCCAGTGTTTTGCTTTTGTTGGAGGCATGGTCTTTTGAACAAAATTTTGTTTCCATAAAACATGTCCCTCTTTGGGCATGTGAAAAGGTGACAACCCTATCACCAAGCACACATTGCATGGGAGAAGGGTGGCCTCACCATGACTACAATTTTCCTCCTCCAAGGACTGTTGAGTTAGTAAACATTGTTTATTCCCATATTACCCTGAGAAACAAGTTACAGCTGTATGGTGAATTAAGCAGCCAGTAGCAGCTACCCAGCTGGCATACCCAGCTGTATTAAAGATAATATGTAAGGGTGTTGTTTCCTGGGCCAGGACAGAAGAGCAAGTCATTTATATTGACAGGGAAGTGTTGCATGGAAAACTAGATGGTGGTCTGTGGAGGGGAGATAATAGACCAACAAATGTAATTTGGGGGCAACCCCCAAATGTAGTAGAAACATGGAGCAATACAAAGGGAATCAACATAAAAGAAGGGGACAGAAAAGAAGCTTTGAGCAAACAACAATGAAGAACCCATTGTCAACAATACTTAAGAAGAGAAAGGGACAGAGATCAAAGCAGAGAGGGGAAAAAGCATATCAGTATAAGCAATATGAGAATGAATACAGCACATTATAGTGAGCAGGTAGAAGATAAGTATACTGGGGAGTGAGGGAAGAGGAATATTTCAAGACAGAAGGTAAATTAGGCATGTAAGGATGGAGGGCTTAAAATATTTGTGCATTCATCCACCCTTTTAATTGGTTAATCCCACTGGGCTAGTGGCCTGTTTTTAAGGGAGTCCAAGACTGC
Source organism: Protopterus annectens (assembly GCF_019279795.1). Classification (NCBI taxonomy): domain Eukaryota; kingdom Metazoa; phylum Chordata; order Ceratodontiformes; family Protopteridae; genus Protopterus; species Protopterus annectens. The sequence continues at coordinate 1,793,289,475 of NC_056731.1, read as the reverse complement.
GTTTGGTATGGGACTAGAAGTCATAGCTTTCTACACCAGAGGTGTGTGTATTACCTGCTGTGCCATTGACACTGCAGGTATGTGAGTGTGACAGAGATGAGGAGTTCTGTTCCTATCCGGGAACAAGGTCAAGGTGCAGTGGACAGTGTAGACAGGAAATGAGAGAAAAGTCCAGGTAGATGGGAGGAGTCAGAGAATGAGCCTGTGGACAGTTGGCTCAAGAGAGCTTTTGTATAGACACCAAATAAGATGTCAAGGTATAAAGCTGGCTCAGAAAATTAGCTAAGTAATGTAAAACGGTGAATGGGTAGAAGGTGCTATGCATTCTTTAAAAAAATGCTATGATTAATGTGTATTTTCTTTTAATTCTTCACTTTTTTCATTTATGTTCTCTATATTCCCTGGATTGTATACGTGCACCTAGATGTGAAATCCTTGGCTGAGAGAAAGACTGAGGTGCACCTGTGAGCTGTTGGAGAGGGGTATGTGAAAAAGAAACAAAACAAACATGTTACCTTTGACATATGTATGCAATCTAATGAAGACAGAACAGAGGTTCTTAATAAACATAAACAAGTACTTGAAAGTAGGCATGGAACATGTGGAAATACTGAATTTATGGCAAGAACTAAAACCAGGCATAACTAGTTTTACATTTTCAAGGAGCAAAAATAAATAGGTGAGTAGATAAGCTAAACCACTGATAGATAATGTTACAATCCAAGAGATAGCAAGAGTGTGCAGTGTAGATATCATTAAATCTGACTATGGTACATTTAATATGGACTGAGAGGGTGGCACAAATTATACAAGAGGGTGGAGGTAGAACCCTAGGCAGTGTCAGCAATGAGAAAATTTTGAATGGATGTAGCAAATGGTGAAAGAGGTCCTAGATCTAAACAAACAGAAGGAATACAGGTGTGACAATAGGAGGTACTGCCAGCCATGCTGGGAAAAGTAGCTCAGTGGATGTATAATGTATACCAGCATAGCTAGCTGGAATTTTTGAAAGAATTATATGTCATTTGTGTATCAAGCTTCAGCTTGTGCTGAAAATGTATTTGTGAGGTTTGCATGTATTAAAATGTATCAACAGTGTGCCCTGCTGGAAGGAAAAGAAACATACATGTATTATTGTAACTGAATTAAATGTATACATTGTACAGCATATGCTGGAAGGGAAGAGGTTAACCCACCTGACTTTAAAATATATCTGAAATTAAATTACTTTGAGTTAAGTCATAAAGATGTTATCCAACAGTTGTGATGTGAGCTAGAGACATAATGTCTGTACTAGAGAATAGGTTGTAGCTCCTGTAGGAAGAGTGGAATGGTTGTATGGTTTTATGCTTTCCAGCAGCTGCACCACATCTGAGCAATGCTCTATATGTGTGTATTGTAACACATAGGTGCTAAACCTTGACAGCATCTGGCAGTGGGGGTTACATGGGAACCAGAAGTCAGATGACCAAATGTATGTGATGTCATTCTGTACAGAAATAATATTTTAATATTAGAGAAGACTGATGTCTCATAGGCATTCTGTATTTTGTCTTGGATCTGACAACAAGGACCACTCACCCATATTATATCACCTTGCTCTGTTCAATAAGTAGCAACAGTAATTCTTTTAGTCAATCAAGAATAGATAGTGAGACTAGCTAAATACTGTTTTTCTATAATTGTGTGAAACTTTCCATTGGTGTTATTTTTAGTATTTCCAGTGACTGAAACTCTGGTGTTTAATGTAGATATTTAATATTTTGTGTTCTTTTTCTATTTATTATTACATATATGCAAACTTTTCATTGTGACTGGTCCTTTTTAGGAAATATTTAAGCTTTGAGAGTACTTACATATATTCATTTACATAACTCTGGCCCCTCCTGAAAGCATTGAAAGCCCTGCTGTTTGGTCAACATTACCATTTGAATTAATATTAATTTCACTCAGTAAAATTGGGTACCCTTGTAAGAGCCTTAAAGTAGCTGGCAGGGGTTCTGATGGCAATGATAACTACCTTATAGTCTGGGCAGAAGGGGGCACAGCAGGTGAATCTGTGCCAGCTTTTCCCAGATGTGTGTGTGTGTGTGTGTGTGTGTGTGTGTGTGTGTGTGTGTGTGTGTGTGTGTGTGTGTGTGTGTGTGTGTATATGTCGGCAAATCAAATTTCAAAAACTGTGTGTGTCAGCTTCTTGGAGCAGGGACAAAAAGCTCTGGTTTCACAGAGAGGGCATGGGACGACTTAGCTTGGAACCCCAGCTAAGAACTCAGCTCTAAGCTGTGCTAGTGGGGAGTCTTGCTGGGGGTCTGGAGAGAAAGAGAGGAACCAGGTGCAGACTGAGCATGTTCCTTGGGTGCTCTTAAGGGAAATTGTACTTGATACAGAGAGGTCTGCATCTGGAAATACTGGAGTGTATCCATTTGTATTCCAAGTAAACATCCCTCTCCAGTGTCAGTGGTGAGGATTCAGGCTCCTTGATTATTGGCCCAGAGTGGGAAGATCACACAGGGAATGGTATGGAATAAAAGCAGTTTGAAGAGGATGATGGAGAGAAAAGAAAGGGGAATTCAGAAGAAAGAAAGGAAAAAAGAGTGAACAAATTAGAAAAACAATTTGAGGAATTTCAATGCAAATGTAATATACAGGGGTATGTAGAAAAAGGGGTTGAGCAGTTAAGAATCCAACTAAAAAATTAAAATGAAACCTTAGAACAGACAAAAACTAAATTGGAGATGGAAAGAAGGGGAGCCGAGCAGTGGATTAAAAGGAAACCAGATACCAGGCTATTGATGTGATGGATTAAAGACCAAAGGACGAAAGCTACCATTAAAGAAAGGTCAAATGATAAAAATACTACTGGAATAAGGAACATTTTAAGACAGCATTATATGGAACTCTATGCCAGTTAGAATATGATGGGGAGTAGTGTCTGGAAGGGAAAATACTAAATGAATGGCAGCAGGAAGGACTGATTAAATTGACAGAAAAAGGGGAAGTAATGCAGGTCATAAGACATCTCATAAGTGGAAACTCAAATAGACTGGATAGTTTCCCAATAAAGTACTACGAGATAGTGAGACTGCAGGTATGTGATACTAAAGTCTCTGATGAGATCATGAAAGGAGGGAGGATAACAGGAATGACGAAAGAGACCAATTTATAATTTTATTTAATGAGAAGGCATCCTGGGATACTGAGAATTATAAGCCAATATTGCTGTATAATGTGGATGTGAAACTTCTTGCAAGAATTTTAACAGCAAGAATAGAAAAGGAGTTCCCAGTAGTGATAGGAAAAGAACAGGTAGGTTTTCTAAAAGGGAGACCCTCAACAAACCATTTGCATGTATTATTAAACTTTTTAAGGCTGGACTGGGATGAAGCAATAGTTCTGATGGATATCAAAAAAACATTTAACTGTGTATTCTGGAAATGTATATATATATATATATATATATATATATATATATATATATATATATATATATATATATATACAGGTGATAAAATAATAGGTAGTGGGGAATGGGAGGAGGACACACTGAGTAGCTGCCTTATACAGTACCCCTGAATGAAATTATTTGAAAATGGGGATCATTGGATATAACAGAAATGGGATGGGAGTACCCAACAGTGATTTGCCCTGTTTCCAGGACTGTTCCTAATGGGAATTGAATGGTAGGTGTAATGAATTAAATATGTATAGGAAAACATGAAGGCGGGGACATTAAAAGTACTATCTTCTTGTTTGGAAATGGCAGCAGGTTAACACCAGAGACTGTATAAAAATGTCTCCCACAGACTTTGCAAATTTTCAGACAATTTCGGTGTGAAACAGAGTTAGAATATCATCCAGAAAAGTCAGTAGGACTGACAGCAGTGAACAAGAAGGAGGAGAGGTGGAATTGAAAAAAAAAAAACAGTAAGAGGAGAGATGTATTTTGGCTTGGAAGTTTTGTAATACATAAAGCAGATCAGGATGAGAAATCGGGAGAACCTGAGGTGAACGAAAGCCACAATGCTGGATAAGTGGGTGAGAAATGTTCACACATTGGAAGGAGGGATAGCCTGGTGGGGTGCATGACTTTATTGTATGTCATTTCTCTAAGGGGAAACATATCAAAATAAAATCCCAAATGAAATCAATAGACTGTTCAGCAGGTATGTGACAGGTTTATATGAAGACGGAAAACAAAGGATTAATAGCAAAGTGTGGATTGAGAGTAAATAGAAACTAAGCAGGATGGAAAGCATCAGATTTCAAAAGGTCTATAACCGTGATAAATCTCACTCTGAGATTAAGAGAGTGGAATTGAAAGTAGTAGGACAGATTCAGTTGGGAGTAGGATATAAAGGAAAATATAGAGCAGTGTTCCAAGGGGCAAATAGGCAGTGCATTTTGTGGAATAAAATCTATAGACGTTCTACGGATGGAAAATCGGAGGAAATAGAAAGGAAACTAGAGCAGTGGAAGAAGAGAGGACTTGAAAGGAGAGGTAGGTGAGGATTGGGCCTCTTTTAATGAAATTCAGTGTAAATATGGAGCAGCAGAAGCATACTGGCAAATTTTTACAGAGCTCCTTTAAATGGAGATGTAGGTGGAGTTGGAAGAAGAGGACATAAGGTGAAAAGTAAAGGGAAGGACAGAGGGAAAAGCCAAAGGAAATGGGGACATATTAAGATATTGAGAAAAGTACCAAATGGTAGGAAAGGAAGAATGTACAAAAGTTTGATAGAAAATACAATGCTGACAACAATGGAGAGGTTGAGGAAAGCATAGGTAATATAATCCAGGGAGTGGAAGGAGGATTATCTTTTGGAAGAAATGTTGGACATGATGAGATTCCTGAAAAGGGTGATGTTTATGCCAGTTTAGGGCATAGGTGGTATAGACCAATGGCATGGCTACAGAAAGAGGAATGGGCTCCGACATCATGCTGCTGGTGGCAGAGCTGTAGCACCCAATGCAGTTCCCCATTTTGGTGCCCACCTTAACTCTAAAATGCGGACCATAAAAAGGAAGGTCTCCTGTCCAAACAGAGGACCAAAAAAGTTCCTCTGTATGACCTGCAGATAAAAAAAATAGGTCTGCTGAATCTAGAACAACCAGCTTGCTATAAATGTAACAAGCAGCCTGGTAATATTAGAATACAACATACAAAGCACTTCAATGCTTCAGCCATGATCACAAGCAGAATATCTGCATTCATTGTTGAGTACCAGTACTGCAATACCATCCCACTGGTAACTACTGATTGCACCACCTAACACCCTGAGCACAAGGGAACCTGTCCCCTTAAACCAAACCTAACTACACCTATGCAGACTAAGTACACATGTGGTTGGCATGTAGAAAATCAAACAGCTATGGGAAAATTGATTGGAGTACACAAAGTGAGATTTTTCAGAGAGGCCTTACAAATTCATGGCAATACTGTTGGGGTGAGGTTGAGACCACAAGGAGGAAATGGCCAAAAGAATACATTTTAAAGATGCACATTAGTGGGGGAGAGGTTAGGAAGAAAATAGAGCATGGAATGAATGGAACATCAAGTGGAATTCTTAAAAGAAGGGACACAATCATAGATGAATAAAATGGGCCTAGGTCATAGAGAATGAATAGATAGAAGATGTAAGAACTGGAAGATAAGATAGGCATCACAAGAAAATATGGTACAAAGGAAGTGGAAAGTTGTGAAACAAAAATGGTAAAGACCATAAACTGAGAGAATAGTCGAGGGATGAGATGTACATGAATGAAATGAAAGAAGATACACTAAACTGAATACCATTAATTGCAAAGAAGAGTCTGAAAATAGGGAGTGTTGTGACAAGGTGGGAGTGGGGACTTGGATAGTGTGTAATGGAAGTCAAAGAAAGGGGTGATGAGGAAGACTGTATTATTAAATGATTCAAAAGAAAAGATGCAATTAATGTAACACATCAAATGGTTTATATAATGTTTCAGTAGTCCTGTAATGAAATCACTGGACTAGATGACAATCCTAAATTTGATCAACATATTCTTCAAACAGTTAAAAAGTCCAACCAGAAATTTAGCTTCTTTTACAGATTCATAGGTAGGTAGGTAGGTTCATAGGTAGGTACTAGCCTATCGGCCCAAGGGCCTACGTAAGCCTAGCCAACAAGGTTCCCTAGCTTACGCCACCAAAGAAAGCATTACCTTACAGATCCAACAAGAAAACCCCTAGCCTCATCCTATTTGCTTCCAACCCACTTGTATGCTTTACATATTCTTACAAGCATAAGCTCTACACTAAAATGCAAACTAGCCTCTAGTTTCAACATAGTAGCTACATTTGCTATCAATATTGCACTCCAATCTCATCACTGCCAAGCCTTAAAACAGCTAAACTGGCTAGAGCTTAACAGCTATATAACACACTATCAGCTAATTACAGCATACAAACTGATATATTATACTGAAAAATGTCCTGCATTAAAACATATCATTGCCCTACACCGCATTATGGTCCTCAGTTCTGGTGATAGATTTATACTAAGCATTACTAAAGCACATAATTCATCAGGAACACAGTGTACTCCCTTTACATCTCCAAACTTCGGAACACCATCCCTTCACAACTAAGAATGACTAACAGACACCCTAGATACAAAATCCAGCTCAAACAATACCTTACCCAATCCTGGTCATGCTCATGTTCATCACCAAATTGAGACCTCGATTGAAAGCACAGACTTATTATTGTTTATTGCTAACTTTTTTGCCCCCTCTATTTGAAAAACTATACCCTTAACAACTTTCCCCTCTGCACTTTCAATCAATACACCCATATTCACCCCTTCTTAAACAACATTTCTCATCTTTTTTTTTCTAAATGCCCCCATCCACTGCTCTACCCCTCTCATGCATCATCTGTGTAATCCTTCTAGATATATCAATTTGGAATAGGCAGCCTAAATAGAACTAACCCTATTCCCTCCTCTCTCAGTGATACATATTACCACTCCCCTCCTATACAAACTTAATATCACCCTTCCCGTCCTAAATCATTTTATAACTTACTTCACTACATTTCTTGACCTCTTTACATACCAATACAATACTAAAATTTCCCTACCTACATAATGTTATAACTTACTTCAGTACATATCTTAAAATCCTTGCAAATTGTTCTTTACTGAAATGTAAGAACACTTAACTTCTTTACGTTTTTCCTTTTCTCCTTCCACAGTTTCAATCCTCCAAGATTTTAAAGCTGAACTGTATAGATTTATAATTGCTGATGTAAATACTTTGCTGTATATATATCTGTCTTGTAATTATGTTTTTTTATTTTTATTTTTAATGAGAAATGTAACTGTTGTTTTTTTTTGAGAACTCTCTCAAATTCACTTGTCAATACAAATGTGCTGTGATAGAACTCTTTTCCCAGGGCCTCTGACGAAAATGGACTGTGCCCAGTCAGACCTTCCCAGTCAACAAAGCCAAATAAATAAATAAAACATGTGAGACTATTGAAATGTGAATCAAAAACATGAAAATACAGAAAATAAATATTATAAAGATGAAAAAAAGATGCATCCTTTTTCTTTTTATTCCATAATCATTGTAGTCAAAGATCCCGTCTTTATATTCTAATGTATTGACTTTGGTGTTCTTTTTCACACTTAAGTGAGATTTCTGTATGAAGAGCAGGTCAGGTGTATACCTCTTAATAAGCATAAGTGCACACACTCATTTAACTAGGGTAACCAGGTAATTAATATTCCAATATTATGTGACAATATCAGCCTTGTATAATATATATTTCAACATTGCCCTCTTTCTGTATGATGAAATGACAAAGAGCACCAATGGCTCAGGTAAATCTGCTTGACATCCTGTGTATCACAAAAAAATGATTCACAGGCTGAACAAGTACAAAAATCACAACGGAGATGCAAGAAGATAGCTTTCTCCAGCCTTAAGGTAGAGAACTCACTTCACTTCCTTGTTATTTGTAAAAAATGAGAAATGTAACTGTTGTGTTGGGGTTGGGAGGGTGGCTTAATGGCTAAGGTGTTTGCCTTACAAACACAAGGTGCAGGGTTTAAGTCTCACAAGGGATAATTGGCTAGGCTTAAAATGGCTCGCAAGGGCAGTTAGCTTAGTACTAAACTATGAACCATGAACCTATAAAAATAATTAAATGTTATAATATTAAGGAACAGTAATAAACAGTCCAAAATGTCAGATGTTAATTCCTCTTCTATGAAGATACTGAAGAAACAAACTCAAACAGGCTTAATAACCTCAATAACTCAGCTTTTAGTCACAATAAGCTCTTTCATCCACCCACTGGACTTCATCAGATCAGCTTTTCAATTACAGCTTTAACCCATGGAAAACTAATATATACATAAAAAGTATAAAGGATAATAAATCAGGATTGACAGCCGCATATATTGTAATGAGCCTAGCCTACAACTATAAGCTAGCTTGATGCAACACAAGTTGTACAATCCAGACTAAAATGAGAAATATTAAAATGAAATCCAAATAAACTGAAGTGAAATGAACTAGAAAGTAACTCCTAGTCTAGCTCCAGACAAGGGCAAGGTGTCATAAAAGATCCTTTCAAAATGAGTGGTAACCTAAAAAAACTATAAAGAAACAAAAAAAAAAAAAAAAAAAAAGAATAAGAAAAGAGAGCTGAAGTGAAGAAGTGTGTGTGTGTGTGTGTGTGTGTGTGTGTGTGTGTGTGTGTGTGTGTCTGAGACAACAGGCACATGAATCAAGAAAACACAATCACTATAGTAACCTAAGAAAAGATTCAAAATATAGAAACATCACAGCTAAAAATACAATCAAAATAAAAACTGTAATCATAAGCGTTGGCATAATGGTTAAGATATTTACCTCACACATACAAGGCTTGATTTTGACCTCTGGTCATTGGCTAGGTTTATAATAGTCTGCAGATCTGAGTTCCAAGTATTTACCTATGAATTTGTTATGCTGCTATATATGCAGTTTGTTAACTGGGCAGGAGGGCTGGCCAACAGACACTTTTCAGCTTTGACCTGGGCCATTTGACATAAAAGTATAGAGTCTTACAGAGGCATATATAAGTCAAATATGTGACAAACATGGGGACAGAGGTACATAAAAGAAATTAGAGTAACAATCCATTGAGCATAGCGAAAATAGAATGTAGTCAAGACATCAGTAATTAAATTGTACAATCACTTTAGTTCTAGTGAGCTTTTGTACAGTCATGTTCACCGAGTAGCCTTCTTCACTAGACATATGCATTTAGAGTCCTATAGTAGTTGCACTTTTACTTTTGTTTGGAAAATTCCCATTGTGTTTACTTCCATGGCTTATCACAGGAGCTTGTTCTAGATCGCTAAAGCCGTTTTGAGAAACCACACTCACCTGCATTTGTGTTGAAATGCAGTCTGCTAAGTATTGTCCTCTTCGTGACGGTCTATAAGAGAGTACTTTGGTTGTTTAATGTGTATCTTAGTTTTCAAGGGTGGTCAATGCCCCAGTTTTAGTATTTTGTAAATCTGTCAAGTTAGTAACAGGATTTCTCTGTCAGTGACTGGTTTTCAGTTAAATTTTTAAAGGAAATGGCAGTTATTGATACGTGGTTCTGCCAGAAAAGTAAACCAACAGACTTTGTTAATAGTAGTTTGCACTTTCTGTGTATTTGTGGTAGAGTGTAGTGTTAATAATGGGAGCTCATGTTTGATTTTTGGGATAAGCACATTTCTGGCTACTTCTTTGTGAGAGGAGGGGGTGAGTAGGTGTGGGAACTTGTAGCATAATTTTAGTTGTCTAAGTGTTTTGCTAATAATACTTTCTTTATGGTTTGCTAATTAGAGAGTGTTCAATAGATATTTTCCTCTGTTGCCAGAGTCAGTGTATTGCCTGATTTGTAAATTATTTTTAATTGTAGTTTTTCAGTAGGTTTAATGGGGTGCCAAAAAACATTTTGTTTGATTTTTTGGATTAATGAGCAGCATATTGCTGTTTGTCTGTTGGGTGACTCTTTTAAAAGTGGTTTACAGTTTTTGCTGAATTGAGGTAGGGCCTTTACTTGATTCTGACATTGGGAGATCATCAGCGTACGTGACTATATAGAGTTCAGTTACATCTATGGCAATGTCATTAAGAAATAAGGAGAACAGAAGAGGCTCGACTACTGAGCTTTGAGGACACTCATTGTAACTGTACCTCGGATAGATAGTGAATCACCTACAAGGGATTGACGTGTTATGTTTTGTAAATAAATTTCAAACCACTTTCTGGATGTTCTGCTCATTAAGGAAATGGGAAAGAACTTAACATGTACATAAGATGATGCTTAACAAAAAATGACAAACCCAGTACTGTCTGAACACCAGTAAATTTAAATAATATGTGCAATTTATTGCTTACGAAGCATTTGTTGAGGGGGTTATTGTATCCAAATCCAAAGTGTTATTTCCAGAAGCCAAGATTCCTTTATGTTATAATATTATTGTAAAGTACCTGCCTGTTATAACATGTGCCAGTCTTGTCATGACCAAAATGTTCAGAAGAAAGGTATCATGCAGTTTAAAAGTTTGTATTTATCATTTGTTGACTGGGAAAGTCTGACTAGGACAGAGCCTACTTTCAGTGGAGACTCAGGTAAAAATACTCCAGATGCATGTCTTTGGAATATGCAAGGAAACCCACATGATTGGCATGCAGACTCTGTACAGAAGATACTCCAGCTGAGAATTGCTGTGAGGCACCAACATTAACCTCTGCACCACTGTGCTGCCCAAAGAAGGAAGCTATACCAAATCAGCTATGGTCCTGAAAAAGACCCTCCATCAAAAGGCACAAATTGATGAAAATTGCATTAAAATTTGAGATAGCACAGTACATATTTCACAACACTGCAACAATACTATTTCTAATAAAATAAAGGCATTTGCGCCAATAGTGCTTCACCTCAGGTGACTCTGTTTACCATACCATTAACATTTGCTAACTGTCTTTTAAGTTAAATGGTCAGATGTAGCTACTGCCTATTACACTCTTACAGAAGTAGAAGCAGTTTCACCGAATACGAGAAAAAAAATCAACATCCAGTCTACAACCTCAGTGCAACCGTGCAGATAAGGATAGCCAAATTTTTAGAACCGTTACTAATAATGTCAAATGCAAAAACATATATTCAGACCTACCCCCACTAGTATAACTTCTTGAAGAGAACAAGTACAGAGCACATAACAAGGAAAAGGCTCAGCACCCAGTGACCACAGAATTAGGCATGTCATAGAAGAATTCCATGTAGGAAGCTACCAGAGCAAAAGAAAAGAACAACGCACCCCTAGAATAAGTGTCACACGCCAGTTAGACTATATAGTTCTCTTCATCTTGAAGTACGCATATCAAGAAGATGGAAAGTAAATAAAATATCTCTTTCAGAGGGCATGAAGCCATTTAGGTGGCATTAACAATTATGGTTGATGAGACAGGCAATCTCCCAGGTTGAGTATACTCAGGTAAGTTCAATCTGGCATTGCATCTCTGATGCATGCACCTGCATGTTTTTTTCTGGGCCTGGGACATTTGATGCAGGAAATCACTTGCATGCAATAAATCATCAACACCTTATTACTATTTTCAACTCGTATGCTTTCATATAGCTCTGACATGCAATCAAGTATGATCGTGTAACAGCTGTATATTTGATTATTAAAAGACAGAACACTGTCAGTGTGTAGTTTACCACAAAGGGTTCCAGCAAGCTGTCTGAATTTTCTTCTACCATATTAAGTCACAAATTAAATCAGCTTAATGCTTTTGCTTGCTATATTGTGCAAGCCTATAACATTTGCAAATATATAATTTAACCTCCTAGAATTGATTTTAGCTTACACTATAACTCCTTTTAGATTGCTCTTTCCAAAGAGGAAAACCAGGTAACAGAGCAAACAACAGGCATGTAAAAGTTAATATATGATAGTGCAATCCGGTCTTCCATCATTTTTCACTACTTATGTAGCAGGCTTTATTTAGTAGTAGCATTAACCTGGAAGAGTAAAGTAAGACTATCAAATGAGAAGAACCTTGCATATAAGAGATAACAAATTCAGAGTTAGAGCACTGATGTGGAACATATAGAGTTAAGTACCCCCATAAATAGAAAAACAAGTCTTACCAGCCATACTCAAGTCCAGGTCAGAAATCCCTTCTTATGGGAAAGTAAATTAACAGAAAACGCCATTCAGCAGATATAAATAAGATACTGGGGTTCTTGCAAGAAACTGTGGTTGCAATGAAACTATTTTTGACAATTCTCTCAAAAGAGAGGTGACTATTTTGTTACAGCAGAAGCTGCAATGGCTGATGCTCCAGACACATAAAGACCAACAAAACAGATGGCTAATGTTTAAGGTTAAGCTGGTCAGGACAAATTTCCTGCTTGACAACTTTATGGTTCTAATAAGGATTATCTGTCATATTACAACAGCTTTTTAAGTCTCTGGTACAATATCAGTGAAGGAGTTACCCAGATTCTTGCTGCAGTTTTCTTGAATGAAACCCAGGATCTTGTTATGCATACATCCTAGTTTTGGAAACAATAAACCCAAGTACCATTCATGTGTTACAGATGACGGGTCAGAAATTGAGGTTTACATATATCTGGATAGTTACTCACCCTATCTAAATTCCTACTGTTACTGCACAGAGCATCACATAGTGGTGGTGGTGCTGCGGTAGCGTTGTCTCCTCACAGTAAGTCATTGTCCTGTTCGATTCTCAGCTAGAGCGTCTTCTGTGTGGAGACATGCATGAATGGGCGTACCTTCGTTGAAGGTTGTGTGTCAGAGCTGGCAACTCGGCATGTAAAAATCTACTGCCAATCATTAGCGGACTGGAGTTCCGCTGTGGCGACCCCTAACCGGGAAATGCCGAAAGACACAACAACTGCACAGAGCATCACATATACATCAAGTAGGCTACATTTGTGGTCAGCCAGATTGCATATTAGAATGTTATGTGGAAAAACAAAACCTGCCATAATCCTTATTTTACCATTCACAGGTCTGTTCTGTTTCAGTATTCCCCACCATAGCAAACCCCACTTGCAGATGGCAGTTCAACCGAAGGTTTGTTACAGGAGATGAATCAGAAAAGAAATGATATCTGTTATCATACATTTCTGATTAGTTACTAAACTGAGCTCATTCTCATACCTATGGAGATTTAAAAAAAATCCAAATGTCAATTCAGTTAAAATGTTAGGTGATTAGCTACAAAAATAAAATTAGCAGACTAGAGCAGCTGAATATTATTCCACCTACTATAAAAATACAGAAATCATGTGGCAAATTAAAAGCAAAAGTCAGAACATAAAAAGCTGTCAGAAGAAGTCTTTGAGCAAAGTGAAAGGTAAAACATTTTTGAAAGGAAAGGAGATATCTTCATCAAAACTTCTTGTCAAATGATTATGAATAAAGGAAATGTGTGAATCATTGCAATAACTGGCCATTAGTGTAACCTGCATCAACAGAGGAACTGGGTTGCATTTTATATATTGCTGTTATAAAGGCTTTTATAATACCAGGGGGGAACAATAACCGCATATATTGAAAAGTTCCTAAAGAAAGCTGCAATGAGACATTCATACAAGCAGAAGTTAAAGAACTTTAATTATTCCATCATGAGAGTGGAGGTAATATAAACAATTACTGTTTTACAGTCTGTTAAAGTACCCCACGAGGGAAGGGGAGTGGCCTTATAACTGATTTATAAAATTTGCAAAAAAAAAAAAAATGAATAAAGAAAAAAACAAAGACTTAGGCAAGTGCTTTTTATGCTTGTATAAATAAGCTTTAAGACATGGTATCTCCTCTCATGTGCTAAGCTGTTAGCTATAGCTGCATTTCCAAAACTGGGGAATGAACTAACCCAGCCAGAAGTTACTATTTAACTTTCTTGTCCCTTTTGGCATCATAACAAACATTAGCCATGTATCTAAGGAAACGTCAGACAATGAAGTAATATTGTCCCTAGAACCCTCTTTTATTTTGAACTGGTTTGTAGATGGCAGTGTGATATGGGTCTTAAAGCCTAGTATCAATGCCCCAGGTAAAGTGCAACTCATTGGATAATTATCCAAATTATTGGGCCTGCAGTGACAAATCCTTTTTATATTAGCTAAAATGATGGAGACTCCTCCCCAAGCAGAATGACAAAACACTTCATATAGCTGTAAATATGTATATGAGTACTTAAACAGGAATTAATGTGAGAGAGAAAATGAAATAACTGCTGGCTATGAATGCACACCATTTGATATAATATATTCAAACTTAGTGTCTGCAATGGGAAACTCTGCTTTCTTATTCTGCACTATCACTGAAATAATTCTGGATGTTTTCCACATTTATGATTTGTTGTCTAAACCTCACCCTTAACTTAGTGGCAGAAAGAAGGCTGATAAACTTCGGAACTTAGCATTCAGTATATTCATAATAAAACAAAGTCTGCACGTAGTGGAAACAACCAGTACCAAAGTGAGCATGCAAATTGTACAAATATATGCTTCTGTGCAGGGACAGCAGCACTGCATATGGTTGGGAAACATTTTTCTAAACAGATACTACCTTGAGCTATGCTGATACTAAATGAAACACATCCACACTCATCCTGGAAAAAAAAGAGTATGTGTGACAAATAAATGTTTCTTCACCTGTTGGGGTCATATTGGCAGTAGAATAACACCCAGGTCAAATGGGGAAAGGTGTGCATCCCTGAAGAAAATCTTAAATAACAGTGAGACTCTTATAGCTGATGTCAGTCAATAAAACCATCATAACATTTAATATGCACTACTATTCCAGTGTTGTGATTCTGCACACTATAATGTTTCTCTGCCCTTCTTGTCTTACTCCTTATAAAAGCATACCTGTGCAATATATACTTATATCTTTATTACTCTATCAGTTTCTTTCTCTCCTGTTAACTTGATCTTAATTTTAAGTTTTTATTCTTAATTTCTTGTTCTTTTTGTCTTTCATAATTATAGAACTATGATTTCACAACAGGAGAGTATCCACAATTGGTGATGTCAATATGCAAATATATATTTATAAACAACATCTGCTCCACCTATAACTAATATAACTAGTATAACTAGTAGAACGTATGATTATGTATAACTTTGTCTCGGTGAGTGGTACTGAAAAGCATAAAAACGTCATTCTGAATCACAAATAGGTGAGAGAGCGGTTTATTAGCACATGCTGTTTGACATCATTCCTCACTTACATCTCTTCATGACTTCATTTGCTTAGATTTTTTCATGGCCATCATGCTTTAGTGTAAATGGCCTCCATAAATTGTGGCTTACCTATGCTCATTCATGAACATCACGGAGAGCCTTAATGCATTCCTGTAATTTCTATTAATACCACTCTTTATCTCATCAGTGTGAAGCCTTTTCCTGTCATTGTTGTATTCTTTTTAGATTCTTTACTTACTCTTTCATTTCAGATGCAATTTATTTAGTTAGTTTTTTGTTTTCTGACACATTTTTTGAGCTTTACTGTTTTTAGTTGTTCTTAGTTCTTCAGTATGTTTCATTCAGTTTTTCCAGACATCCATTGATGCAACATAGTTATTTATTAGACTTATCTTTGATCCATCACGTGTTATACCTCATTCAGTTCAAGCCCATATTCTGAAAGGAAATTGTATTGCTTTGCTTTTATTTCATTATTAATATATCATTAACATCAATAACACATTTTAACTGTGGATTCATTTTAGATAGTAATGTATTTCCATTAGGTTCAGTGGAGTGACACATTTGTGTCGTTTTAAAACATTGTTTATTTATTTATTGATTGATTGATTGATTGATTGATTGATTGATTGATTGATTGATTGAGTGATTGACTGAAGGATTGGAGTACAATGCTAAAGTATCTGTTGAAACTCTGGGAGGATTCTTTTGATTGACTTTATAAGGCATTGTGTATCATCCAGAATGCTATAAATGATTTTTTATATTTCTTTTTTCCTATTTCTGAAAACCCTTTCTAGTTTTTAAATTGGATCGCTGTTTTCAAAATGACATGTTCTATGCTGCTTTCATCTGCCTTTCTTCTGAATGACTTTGGTGTAAGTTCCTTCTGCCCTTATCATTCTCTTTAAGCCATGTGGCACTGCATGTGTGCATGTTTCAGTGTGGTGGATCTATGAACACAGATACTCAGCAGAGACCATCTAGGCATTTGTATCCTGTATGACCAGGGTTGTATGCTCTATCTGCATACCATTTGTTTACCTGTACATTAAATGTGGTTAGATTGAAAGACTTACTGTAGTTTGCAGATGATTCCACACCCTAGCAGCTCTACAACAAAAGCTGTTTTTACATTTGTATGAAAATAAATCAGTTATGTCAAATTGTTGTTTACTAGTCTCAGTCTGGTGAAACTTAAGTGACATTCCCAGAATTGATGTACATAGCTCATTCTTTAAACAGTTGTAAACAATGATTCGATCCCATCTGACAAAAAATGAACCTTTCTGAATGTACCTTTAAAATAAATAACCAGTCCTTATAACTTAAATACTGTACCACAACTGATGGAATGGATAGTGAACATTCTGTGAATCCTTTGCAGTATTTTGTGGAAGGATATCATTCAAGGTTACATATCTCTTCCTAATAAGAACAACAGCACTAGCTTCAAATCACAAAGATCTGCCCACAGTAACCCTTAAACTCATTCTAACCTTTAGCAGCATTTGTTAGTCAGTTACATATGTGTATTTGCTATCCCCCTGCACCAAAATGCACTGCTATATGTTCATGTACTAACATATAACTTAATAGTGTCAACCACAGGTAAAGTTTGCTGAGGTATTTATGCAGACATTACTAGTCAGGCAAGTTTGTAACTACTGATCCTGCATTTGTGCCATCTATGAATCTGCTATTCCATATATTGTGTTTTGATGGAAATGCAGTCAGAAATATACTAAACATAAAGGGCCCCATCACAGATCCTTGTGGGACCTCTGTACCCCATAAATACCATAGAAGTCATGCTGCATTTTTATAGAACTTTGTCAGGTTTTGTTTTTTATGTCTTGTAATTGATAGTGGTTAATGATATGGTGCTGTGTCATTTATGAACCTTTGCTATGTATTTATTTATTTAAATGTGGTAACTGGGATAGAAAATAGGTCTCTGTGGACCACTTATTGGTTTAGCTTGGGAGCAGAAAAAAAAGACTGCAACATACAATGTAACAAAAGCTGGAGGTGTCAGAAAATATTAATATTTATAACAAAATTACAGTGTGACACAACTATAAATACAGAAGGAAATAAAGAAATAGTCAATACAGAAATGCCTAAGTATAAAGGATAAAAGATTATCATGACCAGCAGAGGAAATAAAGAGTGCAGAAGAGGTAGAATGCTATGTACATAATATCTAGAGTCCTTTGCACAACAGCTATTATGGGAGTCACCTCTTAATGTCAATGACTGTTTTGCAAATAAAGTGCCTTGTGTGAATGGTTTTCCGGCATGACACACTGAAACTACTCCAGGTGCAACTGACAGTTGGTAAGACACCCATCCAAGTTATAGTCAGCTATAGACCCCTCTTTATGACTCAGGACACCCACTCCTCCTACCTGGATCTACTTGACTCCATCAAGTTACCCCCTTACACCCTGATCCTTGTTGACTTCAACTACCCCACCATAAACTGGGTGAATTATTCCTGCACTAATGCACTCACCCAATGATTCCTTGACTTCATCAGTTCTAAGACAATAGACCAGCTCGCCTCATCCCCCACAAGGGGAGATAACATTTTGGACTTGGTTTTCACTAACATGGATGACCTCTGCACCACTCCTACAGTATGTTCTTCCCTCACGAGATCAGATCATCGGTCTGTCTCATTCAAAGTTTTTATCCCACAACCCCCCCCCCCCCCAGCTGTAATGAAGCTAAAAAACTTCTTAAAAGCTGACTACAACCTCCTAAGGGACAGTATCAGTAGCTTCACACCACCACCTCCTTCAGAAGATGCAGACAACTATGCTGAACAATATACTAATGCAATATACAAGCACCTGTACAACTACATAGACTCAGCCATACCAAACAGAACTAAAACCTGCCCCTCAAGGAAACACACACCTGTTTGGTGGACATCCTCTATCAAAAAGCTTTGCAACAAAAGGAAGAAACTGTTGTCCAAGGGTAAAAAGGAACAAATTCCAAATTGGAAAAACTCCCTCCTTAGCCTCACCAAGCAAATTAGATCACTAGTGAAAACATCCAAAGCCAATTATACATCAAAGCTAGCCTCTGAAATAAAGGGAACCACAAAGTCTTATTCAGAAATATTAGGAGCCTCCATGGCAAAGCCTAAGTTTGTTCCAGATTAGTACTTAATGTTATCACTTACACTGATCCTATTGACGTAGCCAACCCGCTAGTAGATAGGTTCAATACAAACTTCACCCACTGCCCCCCCAAGGCCCTTTCAATATCCCTGATACTTGCCCCACACCTCACATTCTGCACCATCGCCAGCAAGAACTAGCTTTGCCATTGAGCACCCTATTCAACCACAGCCTAAGTACAGGCTTCTTTCCAGCAGAATGAAGAACAGCTATTGCCATCCCGTTGAGCAAAGGTGGTGCCACTACTGATACTGGAAATTATCACCCCATTAGCGTGACAAGTCTGATCTGTAAAGCCATTGAGTGTATTATTATGGATCTCATAAACAAGGATATAGGCAATCTCCAAGCACTTGACCCCACCCAGTTTGGATTTGTCAAGGGCAGATCTAGCCTGTTGAACGTGGTTGACTTCTTTGAGATTGTCACCAAGGCCCTGGATGAGGGAAAGTCAATACATACAGCTTACCTTGACTTGGCCAAGGTCTTTGACACAATCCCCCACATGGGCATCATTGAAATGCTAGCACAAGTTGGTGTAAATCCCTGTCTCATCAGGTGGGTCACCAACACGACCCACAAGGTCAAAATAGATGCCTCTACCTCCGATAGCAGATCTGCCACTAGTGGAGTTCCCCAGTGATCTGTCCTGGGACCCCTACTCTTTGGCATCTACTTCTCAGAGTCCAGACAAAGACAAAAGGCCTGTGGCTGACCATGTTTGTGTATGACTTAGTTTGGGTGCTGTCATTGACTCCCTAAATGATGTTAACATACTGCAAGAGGGTCTCACAGCAACTAATGACTGGTGCCAAAGTCATGGCCTCAAGTTAAATGCAACAAAAAGTATTATCATACCATTCAGTAAAAATACAGCCCCTACTGATTACCACATCAATGGCAACCACCTAAGTACACAACCTGTGGTAAGAGACCTGGGTAATCAGGTTGACAACAACCTCACATTCAACTATCATGTAGCGACTGGTCAGAAAAGCCTTTTACTTGGTTCATATCATAAGTAAAGGGATTGCATTCAGAAAAAAGGAACTTACTACCTCTCTATACTCCTCCCTCATTAGGCCAATAATTGAGTATAATGCCCCATTTGGTATGTACCTCTCCAAACATCTGCACCATCTGGAAAGTCCAGAGAAATACCTCACAAAGTGAATCCATGGCCTCCAACACCTGTCTTATGTGGACAAGCTCAAATCAGTATTACTATACTTAGTATCATACAGATTACTCAAGGGTTATCTGTGTCTCACCTACAAGGCAGTCTTGCACCCTGCCCTACAAGCGATGCTCCATATCCACAAGTGTAACTCCTTGTGCATTACCCACTTGAAAGGCCTGAATCTAATATGCAACATCAACAAAACCTGCTGGAAAGACAGGTTTTTCTCTCAGAGGCTTCCCCATCTCTTGAGTAGACTTCCCATACATGTCAAACAGAGTACTTTGCTGACCCTTTTCAAGTGCAACCTTGACGAGTGGATGGGAAACCACAAATTAGTCCCAGGGGTTACACTTGTGCTCCTCATTGACACTGGTGACACGTGCTGACCAAGGTTTCTTTTTTGGGGATAAACTCTTGGCTAGGCTTGTAAGGGCCCTATGGCCATTAGCCTAGTAACTTCCTATATTTACATCCTATGATCCTGTGAATATGCATATGTTATTGGGAGAGACTTGTAGGGTAGACATGTTCTTTTCTAAAGGTGAGGCTATAAGGGGGAGCCTGTATTCAAGATGTAAAATAAGCACACTGTTGCCAATAGTTATCCTTCCTTCAGAGGAAACAAAGTGAGTTGATTTTGGCTTTGGTAAATTCAATATGATGCCAGAATCCGCCACATAATGCATGCACTCAGGTCACTCCACAACAAGTACAAATATGACACTGTCATTGTCCATGTTGGTGTGAATGACCTGAGACATACCTCCCTGGACTACATGAAAAGAGACATGGAGGAGCTCTCTGATCTTGTAGCCCAGGCAGGTATGACCCTAGCTCTGAGTAGCATCATGCCATCACCCAGAATGATACCACAGTACAAGGACAAAATAATTGACTTCAACAGTTGGTTAAGCTTTTGGTGTCATTCTAAGGGGATCCAGTATTTGTCTGCCGTGGATGACATGATCGACAGACCACAATGCTTTGCTAGAGATGGCCTGCATCTGTCGCCCTTGGAATTCCAGATACTGGCTAAGGCTCTTGCCACCCCTATAGTGCCTTTTTTAGGCAAGGTTGAAATGACAAATTCACCACTGTAACAGGTACAAACAAGCAAAATCTGAGGGCAATGCTACTCAATGCTAGAAGTCTAAACCTCAAAATGCACTCACTCAAGGCACTCCTTAAAATGGAGAACATTGACATCTGTGCAGTGACAGAGACCTGGTTCAAAGCTGCAGAGAGCACCCCTGCATTACCAGGCTATAATTCATACCACATCTTTTGGCCACCTAACCCAGAATGAAGCACTAAACGTGGAGGCGTGTCCATATTCATTAAGGATATCCACACCTCCAGGCTAGTTGCACAGCATAATACATCCAAGATTATCCAAGTGCAACTAACTCTGGGCAAGATGGCAATCCAAATTGTAGCTTGCTACAGACCCCACACCATGCTCCAGGATTCCCACTCCTCATTTCTTGATACACTGGAAAGTATTAGGGTATAACCCAACACCCTAATAATGGGCAATTCCAACTACCCCACCATTAACTGGGAAAACTACTCATGTACCAACTCTTTTGCTCAAAGTTTTCTGGAATTCATAAATTCCAATGCCTTGGATCAACTTATTCACACCCCCACCAGGTGCAGCAATAGCCTAGACCTGGTCATTACCAACATGGGTAACCAGTGTTCCACACTAGAGGTCAATTTCTCGTTGGTCAGATCCGACCACAAGCTAATCACCCTAGACATCCACATCCCTCCCCCACCCACAATTAGGGAAACCACCGTAAAAAACTTCTCCAAAGCCAACTTCACACTTCTTAAGATAGAAGTGGCAAACTTCATGACACCCATGCAGACGGACAATAGAGGTACACCTGCTGAATCCTACACAAATGCACTTTATAAGCAATTACACGAGTGCATGGATCATGCTATTCCTAATAGAACCAAGATGCTATCCTCCAAAAAAAGAAAGCCAATCTGGTGGTCCTCTGCCATAAACAAACTCTACAACAGAAGAAAGAAACTGTTGCAAAAAAGAGTAAAATCCCATGACTGGAGGAACTCCCTGGTCAACCTCAGTAAGAAGGTGAGATCCCTCATAAAATTCTCTAAAGCTAGTTACAAAAACAAAATTGCCACTGACTCTAAAGACAACCACAAAGCATTCTATAGCTATGTCAAGAATCTCAATGACAACACTCACATCTGCTCTGAGTTACAGCACAATGGCACTAAATATACAGAAACAACTGATATTGCCAACATCCTGGCAGATAGGTTCAGTGCTAACTTTCCCCCCTCTCACCCCATAGAGGGCCCATCTCTATACCGGAAGAATACAAAGCTCCTGTAATCACGGCTACACAGGTAAAAAACACACTCACCAACACCAAGATACAACTAGATTAATTTTATGGTATAGGGTACTGTCAAGTTAAATTTTTAAATTATTAACAGGTTTTGTGTTTAATTGTTTTAATTATCCAATCACTTAATGTATTTAAGAAGAGGAAGTAACATTTTTGAATTGTATCTGAGGAAGTCTCTGTCTCTCGTTTTGAGACAAAAGCGTTCATACCATTTTATTTGCTAGATTATTAAATATTTTATTCACCCGTTGGTGCTGGACTGCCATTTGTTCTTGCATTTTTATTACATTTTTCCAAAATTACCTCTTCCCATAAGGGTAGAGAAAGTCAAACATTGAATGTTCAAACAGTCGTGAAAGAGCAAAAAGGAAGCAGTCAGCAGAAGAAGGGAGTCGTCAAACATTGAAAAAGAAGAAATCCATGAACAGCAGTCTGGAATATTTCCATTAGGGAATTATCTGACATAGAGTTACCTATAGTGAATAAAGGACTGACTTTTAGTCCAGCACAAAAGGCAGATTTAGCTGATACCATTATTGACCTGAGGGTGTTTTTAAGGAATTTGATGTTTGCAATTATACATAATGATTCAGGAGATACATTCAATGTTAATTTATTTAGGAAATAAAGTACATTTACACCACAGAACCACTCAGTTGTTGAAGTATTTAGCCGTTGATGTGAAGAGGATATATATAAATTGTTAGGTGATCACAGCAGGAAGAAATGTTTTCTTAACTTGTCATTTACTGAGTCGCAGGTACTTCGTGAGCTTCAGTCAGATTCTACTATAGTAATTTGTCCTGCTGATAAGGGTGGTTCTGTTGTGGTTGTAGATAGTGCATTTTATTTTGAATCAATATCTAATATGTTGAAAGTCACATACACTTATAAGGTTATTAGTAAAGTTGATATAATGGCCATGGTTGATGGAGTTGAGTGCATTATACGACTGGGTAAAAAGTAACGTCATTTAAGTATTTTTATGTAGAGGCCCCACTTGCTCCTAGTCTACACAGAATGCCAAAAATACATAAACATTCCTCATTATCACCATGCCACCCCATAGTAGCTGGGGGTGGATGGCTTAAAGAACCTCTATTACTCTATGTACAGAAACGACTGTGACCTATCTTAGATAAGTATACCATAGTACTCAGGGACACAAAGCATTTTTTGTAAGACTTTTATCATGAAGTTAGGAACAATTACAAGATTGGTTTGAATTATATGGTAACTTTAGATGTCACATGTTTATTTACCATGCTTCCCAAAGAGGAAGGAATTGGGATGGTTAGACAATTTTTGTCAGAACATATTAAAACACAGATCATTGATTTTATATGTTTTCTTTTTGAGATGGTATTGGATAATGCCTTCATTTTTGACCATACTTATTACCTACAGACCTCTGGCATGGGTATTGGCATTTCTTGTGCGAATAGCTATGCCAATATGGTTATGGCACAGTAGGAAATGGTTAATGTATTAGGATCCATTGAATATGCACCTCATATTCACTTTTATTGCCAGTTTGTAGATCACATTTTCTATTGTGGGAAGCTAGATTGGCTGATTTAGAAAGGTTCATGAACCATATACATAATAGTAGTTCTTTTCTTAGATTTAATGTGCATTACTCTTTGACCAACATAGAGTTTTTAGATGTGCTAGTGACTAACGGAGAAGATGGCCACTATTACACTAGTTTATATAGAAAAGAGTGCCATCGAGTAACACTACTCCATCACTCTAGCATGCACCCTATCTATATCTTTATGAACATTGTCAAAGGCCAGGCAATGAGAGTTTCTGGACAACATGTATGTGAAAGTGAATTTGAGAAACGTTTGGAAAATTCATATCATGATTTCCACTATAGGGGATATAGTGAGAATGAAGTGCATACAGGGGGTTGATTCAGCCCTTATATTGAGAAACACAGAAGCCAAACCCTACTTTTCATTTCCATTTAGGCAAACGGAAAGTGAAAGAATAATGCAAACAGGACAATTAGTGGTCCACCTTTTTTCATAGTAGTGATACCAAATCTCTTAAATAATTGAGCTGAACTGGAATATTTTACAGACAGATGAAGTTATCAAGAAATTGGTACAACCTGTCCCTAGATTTTATTATAAAAATAAGATGTCATTGAAAAGAAGGCTATGTTACCCCAAAGGTATACAGACACAGTTAACAGAAATAGGAAAGTTAGGCACTGTTAAATGTCATCCTTGCTCATTCTGTAAATATATTGATGGAAGAGCAACATTTCTTCACCCAGATAATGGAAGGGTATATAGATTGTTAGCAAGAGCTACCTGCAACACTAAGAATTTAGTACATCTTGCATGTTGTGTTGCATGTAGCTCATTTTATACTGGTAAAACCAGTAGGAGATTATGGGAAAGAATTAGAGATCACATATACTATGCCCCTAAGGGACATCATTTTAGTGCTATAGCTGAACATATGAATGAGTATGGGGAATTACGTAGTTTAAAATTTTTAGTTATTGAAAATATTATGGATAATGAGTGGTTAGGTGATATATCTATTGAGATAGAGAGGGTGGAGCTAGGGTGAATCTTTAGACTCTGATCCCATTGTGGGTCGGGTCTTAATGATCATGTAATACTGAAACCAATATTGAAAGTTCATAGATTGAAGAGATGGGCCGTTGCTAGTTTTATTTTTAATTTTGTTTATATTAATATTCATGTATTTGAAATATATTAAAAATTAATAATGAGTTGATACTGTGAAAATTTTATAATTGTTTTAGTGAGCTAGGATCTGTCTCATATGTATCATAGCAACAGTGAATGCATATGTGATGTCCCTGCGCTAGCCCAGTAGTCAAGGAGCCTCAATCCTCACCACTAACATCAGTGAGGGACGTGCACATTGGGAGTATGACAAGTACACACACAGTAAAGTACAATTTACCTTAAGAGCACACAGAGATCACAGTCAGTCTGGGGCTGGTTTCTCCCTCTCTCTCTAGATCCCCAATAAGACTCCCCACTTAAGATCTCAGCTGAGTGGTCAAGCCAAAACCTCCAGCACCCTCTCTGTCCAACCAGTGCTTTGTGTCTTTTCCCAAGTAGCTGACACATACATACATACTTTGAGGTTTGATTTATATACACACACACAGACACTCCTGGGGAAGTCTGGCACAGGTTCACTAGCTATGGCCACTTCTGCCCAGACTGTAAGGTAGAAATCACTGCCAACAACCACTACTTATCAGCTACTAATAAGGCCCTTCCCAAAGGGTGACTAATTCTACTGTGTAATGTTACTATTATTTAAATGGTAAGTGTAACCAAACTAAGGCTATTCCAGAGAGCCTGTACAGTATCATCAAATGTGTGCATGTACTCTAAGTAAATATCTCTATACAAAAACCAACCACAATTAAAAGGTTTAAATATATTTAGTAATAAATAATAAAAGCACAAGACAATACTCATTAACTCAATGCAGTGACAATAGAGTTCAGAATCACAGGAAATATTTTAAAACAACATTGTAGGATAGTCTCAAATAAATATAGAAAACAACTAGACAAATCTTACTGTATTTCTATCTATCTCTAAGAGAAATCACTGTGCCTAAATAACTTACTTTCAGAGCAGGACAAGTGCTGGTCAGTGGAATGTTTTCAGATCCAAGACAAGATACAAAATGCACTGACTTTCTCTCTCAGAACTCTTAAGTTAATACACACTACTGCTGAATCATCTCAGATTGCATTTTTCTTGTCACCTCTGCCTAAGTTTCCCAGGCTAGCATAAACTTACATTTTTAACATGTCTCTGTTAAAAATACTTATCTCTCAGAAGCTGACAATTCTCTCTTAGAAGCTTGCCTTAAACTGAAAGTCATAAAACAATTACCTTGGAAACCTGTAATTACCTCTGTTTCCAGACAATAGAAAGAAGATCCTAGCCTAGCCATCCTGTCTCTTAGCTGAGATAAACTAACTTATAGCACATCGTAAAACTCTTTACTTAACTTATTTTCTTAGAGTTTTTCAAGTTAACTCTGTACATCCCAATTTCTACTATGAAACATACATTTACATAGGCATAGAGTTTATACATGTTTCTGCTCTTTTCCAGCAGGGTGCACTATGGTTACAATCTTGAAGCTGAGTGTAGAACATATAGTTTTTCTTACTTTTTTTAAGGCAAGCATACAAATCATATATCTATTCACAAATGACAGAATTATTTACAGAATTCTACCTAGCTGGGCTGGCAGTGTCACATTTCTATATAAATCGTATTAATATTTTCAAGTGTCATATAATTATTTGCAAAATTCCAGCTAGCTGGGCTGGCAACATCTCAGGTTATCACATCATATTCCTGTGATTGGTTGCTGTTGAATGTTTTATTGTTATTTAAATGTGATTTCAATGGTTGCATCATTATGGTTTGAAGAAATGATGTGTATCACTTAAGAGCTTACCTAAGAAGAAATTAATATCATTTTATTTTTAATTGAGTTACTGGTTGCAGTTTTATCGTTCAGTGTTATAGCCTGTACCTTCGACATGTTTCTGTGTGGGCATTTTTTGGACTGATGTATTTTAAATTCAATATGATATTAAAAGTTAAGATGCTTATCTAGCCATTTCCCTAAATATTGGAAGTGTTGTTGTGGTTTCCAAAGGGGTAAAGCTAGTGGCTATCATTTGCCATTTGTTTGGGACTATACAGAGCTTGTGCTTGGTCCCAGATATCATACATTTAGTTTTTCAGTGCTTAAGGACAGCATTTTTCTAATTCAGCCAGTTTGAAAATTAGGACATCTTTGTATGCAGTGAGATTTATATATCACTATATCATCAGTGGCTAGGATGATAGTAAGTAGGGAAGGTCAGTTGGGAGACAAATGATAAATAAAAAAGTTTGGGTGAACAGCTGGACTCCTACAGTACATCCAAGATCAGCAGAGCAGAAGGAGACAAGAAATTTCCTATCTTGACCCAAAAATGTTTTTGTTACGAGAGTAAGCTATACTTTGCATCATAATACAGCAGAATGTGTTGTTTCATGCAATGGTTGTTTACCGTATTTAAAGATCTTTTTATTTGTGTGGCATGTATTATTCTTTGTATTGTTCATAGCCTAAGATAATTTGACTTGGAGGGTTTCTGTTCAAATTCTGAGGACATTAAATGCAATATTTGAATAGTGTGACTAAAATTCAAATGCAAGAACTATATTTTAGGTCTGATGTTGTGGTAACCTGCTCCATTCTCACTACATTGGAATGACTTTATAATGAAAAGTGCAATCATGTTGCTATTAAACTTTGTAAGCATTATCTCAAAATATCACAGATACTAACATTCACAGTTAGAAAATGTTAAGGTGTCAGTTCTGTTGTGCTTTGCCTCTTAGCACCATTTGTAAGGCTTTTTGATCAGTTAAGTTGTTCTCTCAGCTTTAGGTTGCATGCAGTGAAGATGTTCAATGTTTAATGAACCTATATTTGGATTTCCAAAGCACAGCCACATTTTCACAATCTGGAGACCTACATCTGTGGGTTATTTACATATACATCTTCAGTACATTAGATCAGAATTAGAACAAAGCAATGAAATGAGTACAATGAACAGGGGTCTAGATTTTCCCACCTTGGAGGCATTGAGTGAATAGAAAGTTACATATCATGTGCCTCATAGCTCAATGACTGGTGTTTAGTTTTTCTACTTAACTTTGACATTCACTGTGGCATGCCACTAGGAGGTCTGTTAATTAAATAAAGGATCTGTCAAGTACCTAAGCAACAGACCTGCACAGTAACAATTGAGATCACTGCAAATTGCAGAGTTAAACTTCACCCCCCGATATATATAATTGCATATTTAGTGCTGACAATAACAAATAAATTCAGAGCCTGGCAAGTGAAAGCTGAGATTTATGTATATGGTTTTACTGGTCTTAAAACTTTAGCATTGGCAAGAGTCATTAGCAGCCCTTGATTACGTTAAGCAAACTTAATATGTCAAGCCCTTTTTATTCATTAGGACAGTAAATAAGAAAAAAATGGTATGGGGCCCACTGACACTAATGAGGAATAACAAAGAAGTTTTAGAAAGTGATGGTGGTAACAAAAGTAAGTCTAATCACTGCCACTTAATTAAAATGAGGAAGTTATTATGCTGTTTGGTTGCTAAAATGCCAAAGTGATGCAATGAAACCTTAATTCTTCAATAGAATGAACATGGACCAATATTTTTCAGTTTCTGAACATGAACTTGGCTTCAGTCTGTTGTCCATCTGTAAGAAAACATATTCTTTGTACAAAAGCTATCTGAATTTTTACATAAACTGCCAAAGGTAACATTGAAGGCAATCCAACTGCTTGAATTTTTGGCTTTACTGAAAATATAGATACAGTGAAAAGTATAAAAAGAAAACATAGACTAGTCCAAAGAAACCCCCTAGCTTGCAGTTTAGTTTTAAACAGGGCAGAAAATTGTATTTCTCCCATTTATGGCCATATGTTAAAGAAGAAATGGGCACATTTTCAGCTTAGAAATCCTCACGCCTGCAATGCCTACTTCCTCCTGGCTTCAGTCACAGCTCACTAACACAGCAAACACAAATAACCTCCACGGTGACATTGCAGAATGTTGAGAAAGAATGTCTTTAATTGTATAGGCTCAGATTATAGAAGGGTAGAGAAATTTATATTTCTCTCGAGACGGTATCCTCCCAGCAGGCTTAGCTGTGACCTAAGCACTCAGTCTTCTGACAGACTTCTTTAAATAAATAAGCAGTTTCACACAGCACCTACGGGAAACACAGGAACATTAGTGTGTGTTAAAGCATTTCTGCAGAGACCAGGCATACCTGAGTACTGCTACATTTTATACCAAGATGTAATGTGCAATTGTCTGATTTGCTCTGCCTCTTCTGAGAAAGACACTTTTGTACGTAAGCAATGGTGTTATGTTACTTTCATGCCAGGTTAATAGCATTAAGAAACTAGTTACGTATTTCCTGAAGACAAAACAACACCAGTGGGGCAGATAAGAAACACAGATGTTACTTAATTAAACCAGCTTATTCTTGTATTTTTCTTATAAGTAACAAAGTAATGAGCATTTATCAATATCTAAAATCTCCATTGATACCTAAAAGGTTACAAAATTGTACTTAAGGATGATGTGGGTGGGTTGGGGTTTAGTAATCACATTTTGGTGTGACTGGAAAATGGTAGTGGTCATATTCATGAAATGTTGCAAAAAAATGTGTAGTTTATTAGTTGAACTTGCATTACACTTTATGTCTCTCATATACCTCACAGCAAAAAATGTTCTAGACTGCTGACTGTTTTTGAACCACCTACTAGCAGTAGTTTAAGCTAGTATTAATGTGCCTCGACTACACATTTATTTGATTTATCGATTAAGCCTAAACATGATACATCAGATTAAAAGACAATGCATAAATAAGTAAATAAATAAATAATTAAGATCAGCAACAGGTAAATGACATTTTTTATGTAGTAGATGTATTCCAGTCACCCAGTAATACAGCAGTCAAATCTAACAGTTGTATGGCTTCCCTATTTATAGGTTCATAGGTGTTTATTAGGCTAATGACCACAAGGGCCTTTTGAAGTCTAGCCGTGCATCCCAAATCTCTGACATGCACCTGAGAGATGAACCATTTACAGGTTACCTGTGTCCATTAGAGACATAAGTGCCAAACCAGGGATGAATTTCCAGTTTACCATCCAACTGTCCAAGTTGCATTTGAATTGGGTTAGTGAGGAACTCTGCTTCAGATGGATGGGGAGCCTGTTCTATAGATGGGATAGTCTATGGGATACATACCTATCTCTCCAGCAGGATCTATTTATATCCCAGGCAAGGTTTAAGTCTTTAGAATGGGTAATTGTGGTACTGTTTGTTTTGTGGATATGCAGGAGGTCCATCAGAGTGGGATCTGACAATGCCCTATATGCCAGGCATAGATCTCCCTTCAAAAGCCTGTAGGAGACAGAATACAGGGATAGGGCTTTGAGGTGGTCTACATAAGATATATTACTTATGCCATGTATTATTTTAGTGAATAATCTCTGTGGACATTCCAGTTGTTGGATATGCCTGGATAGATACATACCAAAGGGACATTGTACTATTAATAGTACTATTTACAAAAATAAACACAAATTATTTTATCGTTTACTGATTTATTTGTTAATTGGACATCTGATGTGATGATCCTTTCAGCCATGCTCTAGACAACAGGCAGTCAGGTAAGAGTACAATACTGCTGCCTGTAGTGTCTGCCTCTTTGCCTCTCTCCAATCTACAATCATTCCGTGTACTTAAGGAGTATCTCAAATCCTTTCCTCTTTCTTTGTGTTATCATCCACTTGGTCAGCTAATCTTGCTCACTTACTGAAAGAAACTCTTGTTTCTATGTGTATATGGCACAGTAGTTCTCTCTCCATTTTGCCTAGCCAGCATATTATAGATAAACAATAGTACAAATACAGCAGTGTACTCACTCCATTATAAAACAATTTCTTATAGCAGTGTACTCATTCCACTCTAGAACCATTTCATACAGCAGAGTAATCACTCCACTATAGAACCATCTCATATGGCAGTGTACTCATTCCACTATAGAACCAGCTCATATAGAAGTGTACTCATCCCACTTTAGAACTATCTCATATAGCAGTGTACTCACCCCACTATAGAACCAGCTCATATAGAAGTGTACTCATCCCACTATAGAACTATCTCATATAGCAGTGTACTCACCCCACTATAGAACCAGCTCATATAGAAGTGTACTCATCCCACTACAGAACCAGCTCATATAGAAGTGTATTCATCCCACTATAGAACCAGCTCATGTAGAAGTGTACTCATCCCATTATAGAATCATCTCATATAACAGTGTACTCATCCCACTATAGAACCAGCTCATATAGAAGTGTACTCATCCCACTATAGAACTATCTCATATAGCAGTGTACTCACCCCACTATAGAACCAGCTCATATAGAAGTGTACTCATCCCACTATAGAACTATCTCATATAGCAGTGTACTCACCCTACTTGAACCAGCTCATATAGAAGCGTACTCATCCCATTATAGAACCATCTCATATAGCAGTATACTCACCTCACTATAGAACCATCTCATCTAGCAGTGTACTTACTCCATTATAGAGCCATCTAATCAGTGGCAGCTTATGCTGTTTAGAAGAGGGCAATGCTAGTCATTTAATTTGTCAAAAGGAAGATTTTCTTGTACCCACTACAAGTTATGGGAACAGAAAAAGTATATTCACCTGTGGCCCTCACTAAAGTGATGGCTTATGTGTGGTTCTTGCTTCCTTTCTTTGCTGTTGCTACAATCTATATGTAGTATCATACTTGCCACTATGGTGGCATCCTCAATTTGTTTATAATAACATAATTAAAGGTCAAAGTATGAGTCTGTCTAGGTAAAATAGTAAGCAACAAGGATTCTATCAAGATTTAAGTTTGCTAAAGAAAGATCTTTTTCAAAGGGGATATAAGCATGGTGAAGTTGAGGGCAGGTTATCCCATATGGCAGAGTTATACGATAGTCTAGCGAAACCTTATTTCTCAGCAGCAGATACGGAGACAGTTCCAGACCATAGTACATATTAACAATACACACACTGCTGACATTCACCATCACTACACAGACCTCAGTACTGTACAAACATCCACAGAATTTCCAGGGTATGGCATTAAGTGTAACCTCTACTGTACATGACATGTGTAGCACTCTGATATATCAATGGCATGTTATCAGATATGATGACACTATTTACGGTGTACAGCACATATGCACCACTTCATGCACAGCAAAGGTTGACAGAGGTGTGGCTGACAGCACATACACTGGGCCAGTATAGACATGTTGCTGTGATACCCTCATTAATCTACCATTGTAATGGGGTTTGT
This sequence comes from Protopterus annectens, assembly GCF_019279795.1. Taxonomy (NCBI): domain Eukaryota; kingdom Metazoa; phylum Chordata; order Ceratodontiformes; family Protopteridae; genus Protopterus; species Protopterus annectens. The sequence continues at coordinate 1,793,257,451 of NC_056731.1, read as the reverse complement.
CGCAACATATGTCCAATGAGGGATATGTAGTCAGTAACTGTCACGGCTTTCACCATCAACAGACTGCAATCCTCACACTACCTTCTGCATTCCACAGATAGATGCATCATGGCTAACACATGAAACCAAAGGCACAACACTGCCCAGTCTGCAGATGACCCTGCAGATGGGGATTCCTCATATACATGGAACTGACATGGCAGGTATTGTGACATGTATGACAGGCATATCCAGACAAACACTGTTAATCCAACATTACTCCATATGCAGTATAGCAGCACTTACAGTCTGTAGTCAGGTCAGGGACATCCCCCTCCTGTTTGTTGCCCTCTTTCCACAGTGTATGCTGTTAGAGGTAAATCCCCAACCCATCTGAAATGCTGTTTGCCAAACGACAGTTCTAGCTCCTGCTCACAGTGACAGACAAGGGCCAACACCACCAGGATGTTCCCAGGTATTGGAGTGCGTTTCCATGCAATTGGCTATGGGAATGTTACCACACCTGTTCCACATGCAACTGGCTAGGGAAGGGCTGCAATTCGTGCAGAGGCCATCAGCTGATCATGAGCATCACTTTAAATACACGTGCTGCTGCCTAAGCAATGCAGGTGTGGGTCTCCACATCCATCAGAGAGGGAGTGGGGGAGGCAGAGAGAGGCGAATACATGTCAGGGAGGGGTGGGAGGGTAAAACTGATGCATGTTTGTGTCACACACCTACCAGCATAGGGTATCAGACACCTGACAGCTATGTAGTGCTATCACAGTTTGATGCTGTTATTGGATGCACCACATGGGTTATCTGATGGGGAGCACTCAGAATATGTATGTGATGGTGAGTGACATCTGCAACAGGGATATGGTAGAGATACAGTAGGTGAGTTACACGTGCCTGTCTGCATGAACAGGTGCCAGCATCAGCACAGGCACACTCACACAGGGATGCACACACATTAACACACTTGTCAGGGCCAGGAGTGCAACTCATCACTAGTGGGATTTCCACAACACATCAATGTGCAGGGAACACATGCACCACACGGGTGATACGGAGGTCATATGGGCAGTAATTATGACGGGGTGTCAGACATAAGGTGGCATGCTTCATTGTGCCCTGGGGGGAGTAGTGCATGTGGATGTGGACATACGCACCATACAACACACACACGAACACACAGGGTGCCTGTTCGGACATGCATGGGTGCATGTCTGCATGGGTGAGTGGTGGCCAACAGTGCCAGCAGGCTATACAAGGGTAGGCAATGGATATACCTTAGCATCAGGCCACATGACAATGGTCTGCATTGTGGCACAGGCCTGTAGCTTCTGCATTTGTCCACACAGGTGGGTATTGCATCCGTCATCCAGTCACCTGGGTGACTATTGTGTGTGGCCAATGCTGTGCATCACTTGCCATGTATGTGTTCCCTAGTCCATGACTTGGATGGTGTCTAGGATGTGCACACCTCCCACATGAATGTACAGTGACATGTGGAACTGTACCTTGGGTACCTGGCCCATGCTGTGAACACAGCTTATCATCAGATGTGCCAGTCTTGCCCATGTGTGGCAGGGAGTGGTACTGGTCAGCAGATTTACCCTGCACCTACATTGATAGCATGCTAACAGCATTTCCTGATGTCAGTGTCATCTGTCCATACAGGGCATGTTGTCAGGCGTGGTATGTCCATTGTGAGTTACATGTGAAGGCGCAGTGGGGTTGCTAACTGTGATTGGCAGTCCTTGATGTCACATGTATGGGTATGGCTTTGCACCCCAGCCTCCAAGCTATTTACATCTGTTATCCCTCTATGGTTGACATTGTGATATATAGTACAGCCACCATAAATGAAATTAGCAAAACCCCTCCACATTGCCCACAGGTGTCACAGATTCACAACCCCACCTATACACAGGATACGAGTTACAAACACACACACACACACACACACACACACACACACACACACACACACACACACACACACACATACACACACACACTTATCATGTCTGGGAGTAGAACCCCTACCTAACTAGTTTACTACACTACAGCACTACGCAGTTGTATTACACCCCACGGACATTACTGAAGTACATCTTCCCCAAAGGTGTATTTCACAATTAATAACATCAGCAGGACTACCAAAGTAGGGCATTTGCAAAGTACTGCGAGTGAGTAGCCTATAATGCATTGCTCCATACACAGACACTAAGACAAACACAAAACATCCGGAATTGGCATGGATGGAGATGGAACACTACCATCATTCTAAATCACACTACAGCAGTACGCAGTCATAGAATGCGCTATGGCGATTACTGGGCTATCACTTTTCCAGAGGTATACTTCTAGGTGAGTGAGATCAGCAGCCTTGCCGAAGTAGAGTATTTGTATTGAATGGAGTGTGAGTAGCCTAAAAAGCATTGCTTTCTACCCAGTCAGACACACACACACACACAGATGCCAGGGCTGGGTTTCAAACACCTACCTAACTAGTTTATCATACTACAGCTGTCTGCAGTTACAGAACGTGCTACGGCAATTACTGGACTATCATTTTCTGAGAGGTGTACTTCTAGGTGAGTGACATCAGCAGCCTTGCCAAAGTAGAGTATTTGTATTGTATGAAGTGTGAGTAGCCTAAAAAGCATTGCTCTTTACTCAGTCAGACACACACACACACACACACACACACACACACACACACACACACACACACACACACAGTTGCCAGGGCTGGGGTTCAAACACCTACCTAACTAGTTTATCACACTACAGCAGGACTCAGTTACAGAATGTGCTACAGCGATTACTGGGCTATCACTTTCCCAGAGGTGTACTTCTAGGTGAGTGACATCAGCAGCCTTGCCAAAGTAGAGTATTTGTATTGCATGGAGTGTGAGTAGCCTAAAAAGCATTGCTCTCTACTCAGTCAGACACACACACAGATTTACACACAAACACACACAGTTACCAGGGCTGGGGTTCAAACACCTGCCTAACTAGTATATTACACTACAGCAGTACACAATTACAGAACGTGCTATGGCAATTACTGGGTTATCACTTTCCCAGAGGTATACTTCTAGGTGAGTGACATCAGCAGCCTTGCCAAAGTAGAGACACATACACACACACACACACACACACACACACGCACACACACACACACACACACACACACACACACACACACACACACACACACACACACACACACACACAGACACACACACACACACACACAGACATTCACATACTAACGCCAGGGCTGGTTCGAACACCTACCTAACTAGTTTTTCACACTACAGCAGTATGCAGTTACAGAATGCGCTATGACAATTACTAGGCTATCACTTTCTCAGAGGTGTACTTCTAGGTGAGTGACATCAGCAGCCTTGCCAGAGTTGAATATATGTATTGTACGGAGTGTGAGTAGCCTAATAAGCATTTCCCTCTAAACAGTCAGAGACAGACAGGCATGCACACAAACACACACTCACACAATTGACAGGTCTGGGGTTAGTACTACTACCTAACTACTCTGTCACTACAGCAGTACACAGTTATGGGACACGATATGCATATTACTTATCTATAGCTCTCCCAAAGGTGTAATTCACATTGGTTGACCTCAGCAGGCCGGTCATACTACTGCTATGTGGAAGGCAGTGTGTGCATGGGCCATACCCCATTCATGTAGGGGTTGACATGCCACTTGCGGGCACACACGGGGTCATATATCACAGGTGCGTGTATACAGCTACTAGATGGCTGCTTCCTTGTACAGTCTTGTTGCACAGCTGGCACATGCACCACATAGTCTGTTATGCGGACAGGTACAGGTGGGTAGTATCTGTAGTGGGTTACATCCGCACCTCATGTGTTGGGAGCCCTTTGGCTGTGTGCTAGTTGTGACAGGCCCGCATGGCTTATTGTCATGGTCACCCTCTTACACACATCTATGCCCGTGTACCTGGGACTTATTATAGTGTGTTGTCCTTACATATTTGTCTGTATTCCTATCCACTGTGTGTGCAAGGCAGGAGTGGTGCATACTGGCATGTGTCCGCACTGAGAACTGCAACTTCCAGATATGTCTGGTCCACTGGTGTTTGCAGACATGACCTTCATGTGTTTAAGTGTGTGAGCATGGCCCGTATGACCTCTCGGTATGTTGTTCATAGGTTCATAGATTAATACTAAGCTAAATGCCCTTGTGAATGGAATGTGACTACTTTATTTGAACAGCCTGGGTTCAACCTTAACAAAACAAGTAACCGACCATAACATGACCGAGGAAGCTTGGAGCAGGTAGAAACCAGGTTTCTTGCGTATATATTTTTTAGGTTATTTTTTATGTTATATGCAATGTGTACCTTTTATTTACCACTTAGATAGGACCCGATCCTTTGAGGGTATTTTAAAATACCCAAAACGGGGAATCACTTGCAACACAGCATGTTAACAGACCTTTTACGGAGACCAAAAGGTCTAGTAGGTACCCATGTAACACACGTTTAGAACTGTCTTATTCAGTACAAGGGGTACTTGTGCAGTAACCGATCATAACTCGATCTATGCACATAGGAATAGGAAGATACCAGGTGGTTTGGGTACAAATCCCTTTACGACAATTTTTCTATGTGATATTTAGTGTGTACTACTTACGAACATCTAGATAGAACAGGACTTTTTGAGTGTGTTCTTATATAAAACACAAAAAATGGGAAACTATCTGTACTCTAGTTCGTTTATAAACACTTGAACGTTAACGGAGATTAAGGGTTTAACAGGTAGTACTGTAACATTAATTTAGAAATGTTTGACTTTATGTACGGGTTACTGGCCTTAGCGATCCCCAGAACATCGGGGTTAGCAGTAGAAAAATGGAACTTAATGATGATGTTTTTAAAATTGGTTTTAACAAGTTAATTAATGACGTTGATATACTACTGTTCATATATAAGGACCTTTACAACAGGAAGTATTTGTCTGATGAAGTTCCGGTAGTGACTGGAACGAAAAACACTGTTTGTTTTGGTGTTTAACGATACTTGTGGAATTAAAGAGTGTTTGCTTTTTATGGTTTACTCGTGGACTTTTTCAACACTCACGCTTTGCCCTTCATCTACCTATCTCAACGGCTGCTAGTAGGTGTTCTTGGTTTGCTTTCTTTACTTCGTTGCTATTGGTTTTCTGCCTGCCGTTTTGGAATGGATGATGAAGGAGACCAAAGTCAATCGCAGGGCAACCTGACTCAACTACTCAACTTAATTAATCTACGCTTGGACCGCTTATCGGAGAAGGTTGACAGTGTTACTAGTACCAACTCCAGCGGCACTACAAGGGGTGTTAGTTCACCCAGTAACAACAACAGTAACCACCAGCAACTTCCCCAAAGGCAAGGGAAGTTTCAGAACCAACAACATCAACCGGTAGACCATATTGAACGGAGGCCCATTAGTATGGACAACAACTTTAACATCAGGTCTTGGTTGAATGCAGAATTGAACATGGAAGACGAAAACTCAGGTACTGATCAGTTTGTCAATACTGTTAACATGGGTAACCTTACTGAAAAACTTAAGATATTTGACAACAAACTGTTTAAAGCAAAAAAACTTCAGTTAGAACTGAACTACTTAAACAGATGTATACAAGAGAAAATTGTACCTAAAGGGCTCAGGCTTTTTTCTTACCCCACTGGGCTTATTTTTGGTTCTGATTTTTTTAAAGATTTGACAGAACTATATAACAACCAGGGCCTGGAAGTTTTGAGGTGTATGATGAAACACTATGCTATCTCATTAGAAGATCTGAACAATGAGATATCAAGTCTGGAAACTGAAATAAAAAATGACTTGGACTTCAGTAGATATAAATTTGAATTTGATAGAACCCTTAATAGTGTTTCCCAACAAATGGTAAAACTTAAGGGGAACAAACTGAAGAAATTACAGAGAGACTTAAAAGCATACAGAGAAGGGGTAGCCTTCCCTAAACCTCCATCCATTCGTAAAGTCAATAACACCGGCAAACCTACTGGTCCTAATTACTTTAAACAGCAAAATAAGAACATGCATGGGTCAGTTAGATCCATTACGAATTCACACCCAATGCCCCCTGACCATGCTTACGTGGACGAAGAAATATTTGATGACATTGACAATCAACCAGATACAAGCCATAATGCCCAGTTCGGAAATACTTCCAGGCACAACCAAGGTGGACAAAAAAACTACCAAGGGGGGAGGGGGAGCAATTGGACAACCAATCCCCCCCATGTCCAGAAACGGAGGTACAACACCAGGAGCAACAACCAACACCAGGACTAAGACTGTTTGAAGTTATAACTAACATCAAAAATGACTTCAAAATTTATAACTACACAGAGTGTCACATTGACCCGATACTGGTGGAACTGTTCGCTAAGGGAATGACTTTTGTTCCAACAAGAAAATGTGACATTACTGAACTTATTTTAGACTTCAAAATGTTCACACGTAAACTGAATTTAAACATATTGTTTGGTAACAACAGTTACAACACAAGTGAGCTCAAGATAGCCAGTACGTACAACCCACCTCACAATGACACACTAAATTTATTCGAACACCTGTGCGTCAGTGAATTTAGGGAGTTAAATAGACACCCTAATAACAATGGGTATAAATATAACATGTCAAAGGATGAAACTCAGTTATTGAACACAATTAGAGAATTACCATTGAGGCTTATGAAACCTGACAAGGGTGGGGGGATAGCAGTGTTTTACAATAGTGACTACTCGAACACTATGGTTTCTATCCTAAGTAGTGACACATATGAGGAAACAAGTAGAAATGAACTTAACCAAGCTTACAATAAAATAAATATGTTTTTCAGTGACCTTTATACGGATGGCATTATAAACATTAACCAATACAGTTATATTACGATGCTGGCGCCCAGAATTCCTAAAATCTTTGGTATACCAAAGTTACACAAAGATGTAGGTAATCCACCATTCAGGGCTTTAGTAGACGCCAGGCAGTCGATAACATACCCATCGGCAAAAATGGTGGACTGCATTCTTAAAAAATATGTTGAAACTGAAATACAGATCTTAAAAGACTCTTGGTCCTTTTTAGAGTGCATTCAGAATACACCATTTAACGTATCAGGAAACTTTCTAACAGTAGACATTTGTGACCTATATTCCTGTATTCCACATGCTATTGGAATAGAGTGGGTAACAGACTTCATTCGAAGTAAGGGGGCACAAGATAACGAATGTCTGCTGATAGAACAACTTCTGGAGATTATATTAGCAAACAACTTCATATTCTTTGAAGGTCAGCTTTTCAGACAAAAGGTAGGGGTAGCCATGGGGTCCCCTATGGGTTCAAGTTTTGCTAACCTGGTTTTAGCATTTTGGGAAAAAGAGTATTTACTTAATAGTGTTTGGATGGACCAAATCCTTTGTTACAAAAGGTTTTTGGATGACATATTCATCATTATTAAGGGGAACGAAGAAAATGCAAACCAACTAGTGGACTACCTTGGTTCAACCACACACTTTTTGAAGTTTACAAAAAATTTTCATTGTGACTCAATTAACTTTCTTGATGTGTGTCTGTCGAAAGACATAGATAAATACATAGCAAAAATCCATAGGAAAGAAACTTATTGTAACAGTTATCTACACTTCACTAGTATGCACCCCCACCATCAGAAGAAATCGGTTGTCAAAGGACAACTAGTCAGAGCTGCAAGAATGGTAACTAAAGACGAGGACTTTAATGAAGAATGCAGCTTGTTACACGAAATGTTTTTGAACAGGGGTTACCCAGACTCATTTTTAAAAGACATATTTCAGGAAGTTAGTGAAAAAAGAAACAGGCGCATTTATACACCCATTTTGAATGGGCAAGTTAAATCGAATGTCACCCTAGCATGTAACAACAATCAAGATGGAATCCCTTCACTTATTATAATGGAAACAACTCAAGAACTTAGTGAAAGAGAAGACAAAGCTGAAGCAAATTTCAGTACAGCCTTTACTTTCACATATTGTATTGAGGCTCCAAAAATAGGTAACATAGTAAGGAAGTACTGGCGTTCGTTGGCTTTAGACAAAGACTTAACATACATTCTAGCTCACGGCCCTATTATCACATACAGAAGGAGCCATAACTTGAAAAAATATTTGGAAACAAAAAACAAACCTAAATTACCCAAGAGAGGCACAATAAAATGTGGGAGTTGTAAATACTGTGCACATATTAACACTACAGAAAGGTTTAACATTAGAAATGAAACTTTTCAAGTTAACATTTTATGCAATTGCAATTCTAAAGGAGTCGTCTACTTGGCACAGTGCACAGAATGTCCTTCATTTTATGTGGGAAAAACCGAGAGACGACTCCGTGATAGGATCTACGAACATTGCTATGCAATAGCCAAAAATAAAGATGATAATGCCCTAGCTAGGCATTGTGCAAAACATTCAAACCACAAATTTAAATTTTTGGTAATTGACCAAATTAAGAAAAATTTTATAGAGGATGGGTTGGTGAACGACATTATGCTGAAACTAGACTTAGAAAGGAGGGAATTGAAATGGCAAGTGAGACTTATGGCATGTATCTCCCCAGGTCTCAACGAAAGTTGCTCTATTTCATGTCTCCTAAAAATCAAGAACTTACTTAGGTAAAACTAAAACTTCAAACCAAGATTGAAATGAAAGACAGAACCTAGTTTAACAATACTAACCATAGTCATTTATCTATCCTTTATATCTAAAACCTGAAATGCGGACTTCTTGTCCTAGCCGGAGAGGTTCCCTTGTACGACAACCATGTTTCGTTTGGGGACAAGTAACAATAAAACTGGTGTTCATGTCCACTACCAAATTTGAATCCCACATAAGTTAGTTTACTTGGGCAAGATTAATATGAACTGCTCTCTGTGAGCATTGACTCCCATATGTGTCTTGATAATACTTACTACTACGATGGCAATAATAAACAGTAGTAAAATTGGGGGTCTTGATTACAATCAAATTTGAACTAAACATGGGTTAGGTCACTTGGGTATGATTAACAAGAACTTGTTCTTTATGTTTATTGATACCTACATGTCACTTGACCTTTTACTACTGCAACAGTAATAATGAATTGACTTTCACCAATTTTTTTAATTTTTGTATTTTTATAAAACATATGTTTAGATGAAGTAGACAGTAGTATACATTTTTCCTAAACAAACACACATGGTAGAACTAGAAGAAATGTAGGGGTAACAATTACCCAAAGACATCGTAGAGTTAGTCTATATACAACAGAATTGAAGTATATAGGACTAGTCCAAGGCAGACTGAGAGGTCACTTTACATTATTTCATTTCAACTTATTAAGTGACCGGTAGTAGGTAGTAATTTCTCTAAGACAGAGAAGTTAACACCGTAGGGCAAGACATCATAATAAACAATAAAGGTATAAATATTAGTAAACCATTAAAAATAGTTCACGATAAGGAACATTTGGTATGAACACACTTTTTATGAAACTTATCTTTCATAAAAACACGAACAGTTACTGACTTAATTTGCAGTAGGCAGGTTTTTATTCAGCTGTAATTACAGCTATTTTAGTGTTATGTATATACAGCCTTCAGGTAACAGGTTTATTTACAACAACAAAGTTGGGTTGCACTTCAGGCAGTGAGGTGACCATCAAGTTTGGCAGTGACCTGCATGCCACAAACATCGGGTTGGTACGTGTTCAAGATTGTCGTCCCTAGGGAGGAACATTGTTAACTTGGGACATACACATTACCTAAATGTCCTGAAACCACTATGGGAATGTGACTACTTTATTTGAACAGCCTGGGTTCAACCTTAACAAAACAAGTAACCGACCATAACATGACCGAGGAAGCTTGGAGCAGGTAGAAACCAGGTTTCTTGCGTATATATTTTTTAGGTTATTTTTTATGTTATATGCAATGTGTACCTTTTATTTACCACTTAGATAGGACCCGATCCTTTGAGGGTATTTTAAAATACCCAAAACGGGGAATCACTTGCAACACAGCATGTTAACAGACCTTTTACGGAGACCAAAAGGTCTAGTAGGTACCCATGTAACACACGTTTAGAACTGTCTTATTCAGTACAAGGGGTACTTGTGCAGTAACCGATCATAACTCGATCTATGCACATAGGAATAGGAAGATACCAGGTGGTTTGGGTACAAATCCCTTTACGACAATTTTTCTATGTGATATTTAGTGTGTACTACTTACGAACATCTAGATAGAACAGGACTTTTTGAGTGTGTTCTTATATAAAACACAAAAAATGGGAAACTATCTGTACTCTAGTTCGTTTATAAACACTTGAACGTTAACGGAGATTAAGGGTTTAACAGGTAGTACTGTAACATTAATTTAGAAATGTTTGACTTTATGTACGGGTTACTGGCCTTAGCGATCCCCAGAACATCGGGGTTAGCAGTAGAAAAATGGAACTTAATGATGATGTTTTTAAAATTGGTTTTAACAAGTTAATTAATGACGTTGATATACTACTGTTCATATATAAGGACCTTTACAACAGGAAGTATTTGTCTGATGAAGTTCCGGTAGTGACTGGAACGAAAAACACTGTTTGTTTTGGTGTTTAACGATACTTGTGGAATTAAAGAGTGTTTGCTTTTTATGGTTTACTCGTGGACTTTTTCAACACTCATGCTTTGCCCTTCATCTACCTATCTCAACGGCTGCTAGTAGGTGTTCTTGGTTTGCTTTCTTTACTTCGTTGCTAAATGCCCTTGTGAGCCATTTTAAGCCTAGCCAATTATCCCTTGTGAGACTCGAACCCTGCACCTTGTGTTTATAAGGCAAACACATTAACCATTAGGCCACCCTCCAAACCCACTGACATTGTTGACTGACATTGCCTTCATTCCTCTAAGTGTGTGAGCATGCCCATTATGGCCATCTGTGTTGCATGTGTGGATGACATCCAGGTTGTTTGTACTGCAGTGCTGACCTTTTGTTGTACACCGACAGGTAGCATGCTATGTCTGCAAGGTATCCATCAGTCATTTGCTATTGACTATTGTTACATTTCTGCATAGCGGGGGGGACACCTGACTGTTTCTACTTTTCTACACAGGAGTGGGGGGCACACCTGACTGTTACTCTAAGTGTACGTTGGATGGGGGGGGGGGTTGCACCTGACACTTGTACACATTTACTAGGACTGTACTGGTATGTCAGATACTCCATTTCAGTCTGTAGTCTTACCTATCCTGCTGGCTAGGGCTTACCAGTGTAGTACAGATCCTAGTTTTGTTTACCTGCATATTAGTGTTTGACTTCCTAGCCTTCACAACTTACATCTGACTGCCTGGCTTGCTGCGGTCTGTATGTGTAGGCCTGGGGGAGGGATTAACCATAGGGCACATTCAGAGGCCATAGTACAGCATTTGTTTATGTTTGTCTTCACCCATCCTGCTGGCTCAGACTGTTGTTGGGTATGTGATCCTTCCTGACTGGCATGTGTGGCTCTTATGGACACCCCTGTCACTCAGGCCATTTCCTGTAGTGGGTTTTGTCACCCTGTGTAGTACTGACTACTATGGTGACTCTAGTATGTGTTACAGATCTCATGATGCCGCTGTGGGTGTCTACTCTCTGCTGCCTTGACATCCGGCCACCCAATTCCCTTGCATGTTCACATCCATATCATAGCTACAAGCAAAAACACATTCTACTCCATTTGGCAATTGGTAGGTTGATTGACTCACCTTGAGGGTGTGCCGGACTTGAGGATGGTGCTGGAGGGATGCCTATGTTGGATGCACATAGTACACACCCTATACATAGTTGGGCACAGGTAGCATCATGTTTGGCATCCCTTTTACTGTCTGTGCGAGTCAGAGAGAGGTGTCATTCCCTGGGCCCCTACTGTGTCAGTGCATATGCTATGCATTGCCTCTTTGCCAAGGCCAGGGCATACTGGGCACGCCTCCTTCTGCCTACTGGGGCAGGCTCAAGTTGTTCTTCCTCCAAGTCACTCTTTGTCTGTACAGACCTTGGCATTGGTGGGGGGCTGTGTGGCCCTCCCTCATGCTGTTCCTACTGCAGCTGTTTCCGCAGGATCATATTGTGTAGCATAGCACATACCATTACTATTTGGGTACATGTAGCTGGTAAATACTGCAGGGCTCCACCGGATGTGTCCAGACACCAGAACCATGACCTGAGCATCCCAAACACATGCTCTATTATATGTCTGGCCTCTGCGTGTGCCTCATTATGGCGTTGTTGTTCAGGTGTGTGTGCATTTATGATGGGTGTCATCAGCCACGGCTCCAGTGGGTACCCAGCATCCCCCACTAGGTGATCATACGGGATGTCCACATTGGCAAATCTGTGGTACAGCTGCATCAGTTGCCATATGTGTGAATCATCATAGCTTCCAGGGCAGCCAGCACACACATTCAGTATAATGCCCTGGGCATCACATATGACCTGGCAGTTGATGGAGGGGATGTCCATGCAGTTGATGTAGGCCCTCCCCTGCTCAATGGTTGGTGCTTTGATGCATAAGTGCGTGCAGTCTATAGCACCCACTACCCTAGGGTAGTTAGCTATTTGGTGGAAGAGGCGCATATTGCGGGTCAACATCTCACATGTGTTGAGGAAATATACCTGCTCACTGGCATGTGCTGATGTGGCATCCAGGAACTGGTGGAATACTCTGGATGCTGATGCCTGTGAGATGCCCATGTTATCCCCAGTTGTGGTTTGGAAGGTACCTGTGGCTAGTATACCTAGGTCTACACATACCTTTGTATCAACTGGGATGGGTTCCCCTCGGCCAGTGTGGTGTGTCAGGTGTGGCCTGCACAGCTCAACGATTTGCTGTAGGAGGTCTCTGTCCACCCTATAGCGCTCCACTATCTCCAGCTCATGTAGTCCCTGGTAGGTTACCCTGGATCTGTACATTCTTCTCTGTCTCCTCACTGTGGGTTGTTTGGCAGCATTGATATCCTCACCACCCTCAGCCTCTTGCATATGTTGTTCTATGTTGTCTGCTGCAGCCCTTCACATTTTGTAGGTTTGTTTTTCAAATTTCCCTGCTTGTATACACCGGTGGTGTACAGTGTGAAAAAAACAGGGGGGTAGGTGTTTGCTTGGTTTACAATGGTGTTCTGGGCTGGGCTGGTCTGCTGCCTGTGTGATTATCTGATTCTGATACATTTCACCTGGCAGCTCAGCTAGTTCTCCTTGATTACCTTCCTACTGCTGTTTTCCCTTCCCATTGCCTCCCTGTTTAGGCCTGTGTGTGCTCCGTGCAGACAGAGTGCTCAAATGTGCACAGAGCTTCTTTTTCCTGGTTTAACTTCCTTTTTCTTCCTGTAAAACCCGGTGTGCGGTGCGCACACCCGATTACACTTTGTAAAGAGTGCTAGGCAGGTTTAGACACACCCCTAGCTTAGCTGTGCTAAGCTAGGAGCAATCCTGAGCCACAGGTCTCCAATCCACTTACAGTATGCCTGACACCCCCCCCCCATGATCTCACCTGTATCCTAGTCTTTTACCCAGCTATTTATACTCTTACACTCTTGGGACCTGCCTCACACCCTGGGAAAATCTGGGATTCACTAACCTTTCCCTCATTTGCATAGGATTGCCTGCTAATGCATAGTTACATGTCCTACACTGAGCCTCCCCCCTTAGTAACCATTACTCACTGGCCAGGTTGTCTTCTACCTGCCATTGACTTGCATGGCAGAATACTGATTTTAGTTAAAATGCTTATTTTAAGTTTATTTTATTATTTTCCTCTGATCCTGTTTGCTCGTCACTGCCCTATGCTTAAACAGGCGCGATTGGCGAAAAAAAAATTAAATGTTGTTGATTTTTTTTAAACAATTTGTAATGCCAATGGCCTTCTACTTGGACATTGGCATGATTCCTCAATGGGGTCTATATTAAAACAACGAAAATCCATTACATTGAATACCAAAACAGTGACATGTATTACTCGAACTACGAAAATACTGAACGCACTAAACCACAAAATTTAAAATATCAAACGTTCATAGTCAGCCAACCCCACCATCCGCTACATACTACCTACCCAAACAAAATAAATAAACCACATACATACAGTAACCAAACCCTACTCCTAACCCTAAAGTAAAGCACCAAAACTCACCTTCTAACCCTACACTAAACCCCACATACACAACTATCTATGCACTACCCTTAACCCCTCCCTAACACTAAGGTCTGTAACTACCGCACACTTCCCCTACAGAGATATACCCAAACAAAATAAATAATACACATAAATACATTTAACAAAACCCTACTTCTAGCACTACACTAAATCCTACACGCATTACCTATCTATACACTTATCTTAACCCGCACCTTAGCCCTAAGGTCCGTAACTATCACACATTTACCTTACAGAGCTATACCACAGACACTTCGACATTTCGAATTTCATGGTTTTGCATGTTCGACGATTACGTATTTCGCGCAATACATGTCGATGATTTTGTATTCGTGTAAATGGAGTTTTGACAATCTAATAGGAACCCCCTCAATGATATGTGGTCTTTATTTGAAGCTGTCATAGCTCCGTTTTGTAGATTGCAGAAATGTACTCGGTTACTAACCGAGTACATTTCTGCACACTGCACTCTTCCTGCACGGACAGCTGCCAACTTCCTGGATCGCATATTACCCTCATTTGCATGGTTTTCACCTGCAAATGAGGGTAGTTTGCATAGAGGAGCTCAGTCCGTGCAGGACTAGTCTAAGAGCTCGCATGCACGTCCCCGGGAGCTCATTCCTGGATCGCACGTTGGCCATATTGCCGAAAATAACTCTTAAACTAATCCTGCATGCTATAAAGGGCTTCGTAAATCTGGGGGATGGTTCTGACATCTAAGATACATTACGGTACCGTTATTTATGATTTTATTCATTTACCTGAACTCAAGCAAATATCTGAGGTATACAGTCATACAAGTGCCTATAAATTATGTGTGTGTGTGTGTGTGTGTGTGTGTGTGTGTGTGTGTGTGTGTGTGTGTGTGTGTGTGTGTGTGTGTGTGTGTGTGTGTGTGATTGCAGGTCAAAGATCAGAGTATTTGCAATGTAGTCAGTAGAATGAAGTAATAATAACTGAGAATGGGTGAAAGGAAGTTGTTTGTCACTGAGAATTTGTAGCTAGAGATGCTAACATGCTAAGAGAGAATACACAAGTAATTTGCTTATATATTTTAGGTATGTGTGTGGGGATCTCAGAATTTTTGAACTTACTCTCAAGTCTCTAATGTTTGAAGAGATGGGTGCAAGGTAAAACTTCTGTATAACTTAGAGTAAAAGGGACATTTATGTTTAACTAAGTAACTATTCTGGCATGAAAAGATATACTGGGGGTATCACAGAACATTTTGTAACTATAATGTCTGCAGTTTAACCATTGTGTGAGCTTTCTTCCAAATTGTTAAATGCGTCAGATTTTACCTATCAGTTCCACATTGTGCAAGATAGTGTAGTATTCTACATTTTGAACTTAGAATGCAGACTATGGCTGTAGGTTCTTCAATTTTTTTGCTTCTTTTAGTTAGGGATGGTATGGTATTTGTGATGTTGCAAGCTTGCTCTTTCCTGTATTGTTTATTGGTGACTGCAATTGGTTGTTTTTTTTTTTTGGTTTTGTTTTTTTTTTTTTTGGTGTGGGGGGTGCTTCGCTTTCCAATCTGGGGCTTTGGACATTAACAACCTGAGTTGTTTACCCTGGCAGTTTGTCCTGTCTGTTTATTTTAAATGTGGAGCTTTTCTCCCCGGGCCTCTGCTGAAAATGGACCTACATCCAGTTGGAAACTCCTGGTCAACAAATGTAAATAAATAAATAAATGTTTGAAGAACTGGGTATGTGGTAAAACAAGTATAACGTAAACTCTATGCTCCTTCTCCAGTTTTTATTAAATGCTCCATATTTTGCTCTTTTTTCCACCTTTTGAGAAGTAGAATAGTGTTCCATATTTTGACAATGGAAAATTGACTATGGCTGCAGTTTATTTACTTCTTTGCTTGTTGCTGTTATGACTGTTATGGCAATGTTTAATTATACTGAAATGTCTGAAAATAAAGAAGCCTGTGCTTAAGAATTTAAGGATATGTAGTTTTATTTGTCATGGTCATTAAAACTATAATTTCTTAAAGTCTTCTGCTGAGACCTGTTCATTAACAGTTATAATAACAATCAGAAAACAATAACTGCATCATTTAAATTCCTGCACCCCCCCAAAAAAAGTATTCAAATCATAGTATAGGTTATTGTAACCTAGACATTTCCTTCTGAGTGCTACCCATAGCTCTCAGCTGTCCCTCTTTGGCAGAATGAACCTGATTTTCCTTTAAATGTTTTCCTGTCTTTCATAACATTTTTGATTTTCTAGAAAACTGGGCATGATTATAATGTCAGTAATTCCACTAAGTAGAGATTTAAACTTCTTATTGTTCAAAAAATGCATCTTGGAGGCATGGCCAAGATGCCAGTCTGATAGCAGCAGAACTCCATAGCTCTGTTTATATTTTAATATCCTGACAGGAAATATACTTTAATTTTTTTAGAAACATCTAACTAAAAGTATGCTAAAAGATAAATTAACATAAAAATGAATTTTTCTTACCAACTTTCAAACTAAGTATGCATGTCCTGGGGTTGATGATAGTAGATCTTTTGACTTTTGTTATGACATGCTCCTTTCTTTTCTTCATTGATGTTGTTTAACGGATGGAAGCATTTATGTAAATAGTGTACATAGTTTGTAGTATGGGTGTTACTAGTTTAATTTGGGTATTATTTGTATCTTTTTTTTCTTTGCTGTATAATAAAATTTGATAAAATAATAAAGATTTATTATTGAAAAAAAAAAAAAAAAGATAAATTAACATAGACTTTTTATTATTTTCTAAAAATTAATACATAGTCAAGAGAATTTTTTAATTATTCCTGTCAAGAAGTTTCTATTGGAGATCTCAACATGGGCAACTCGAAGAACCTACACCAGGAGAGTGCAGTGAAGAAAGAACTACATCTTATAATAACAAACATCCAAGAACTGTCACTAAAGCATGAGCAACGTGAAGAACCCACACCAGGAGAGTGCAGTGAAGAAAGAACTGCATCTTATAATAACAAACATCCAAGAACTGTCACTAAAAACATGAGCAACGTGAAGAACCCACACCAGGAGAGTGCAGTGAAGAAAGAACTACATCTTATAATAACAAACATCCAAGAACTGTCACTAAAAACATGAGCAACGTGAAGAACCCACACCAGGAGAGTGCAGTGAAGAAAGAACTGCATCTTATAATAACAAACATCCAAGAACTGTCACTAAAAACATGAGCAACGTGAAGAACCCACACCAGGAGAGTGCAGTGAAGAAAGAACTGCATCTTATAATAACAAACATCCAAGAACTGTCACTAAAACATGAGCAACTCAAGAACCCACACCAGGAGAGTGCAGTGAAGAAAGAACTGCATCTTATAATAACAAACATCCAAGAACTGTCACTAAAAACATGAGCAACTCGAAGAACCCACACCAGGAGAGTGCAGTGAAGAAAGAACTGCATCTTATAATAACAAACATCCAAGAACTGTCACTAAAAACATGAGCAACGTGAAGAACCCACACCAGGAGAGTGCAGTGAAGAAAGAACTGCATCTTATAATAACAAACATCCAAGAACTGTCACTAAAGCATGAGCAACTCGAAGAACCCACACCAGGAGAGTGCAGTGAAGAAAGAACTGCATCTTATAATAACAAACATCCAAGAACTGTCACTAAAAACATGAGCAACGTGAAGAACCCACACCAGGAGAGTGCAGTGAAGAAAGAACTACATCTTATAATAACAAACATCCAAGAACTGTCACTAAAAACATGAGCAACGTGAAGAACCACACCAGGAGAGTGCAGTGAAGAAAGAACTACATCTTATAATAGCAAACATCCAAGAACTGTCACTAAAAACATGAGCAACGTGAAGAACCCACACCAGGAGAGTGCAGTGAAGAAAGAACTGCATCTTATAATAACAAACATCCAAGAACTGTCACTAAAAACATGAGCAACGTGAAGAACCCACACCAGGAGAGTGCAGTGAAGAAAGAACTACATCTTATAATAACAAACATCCAAGAACTGTCACTAAAAACATGAGCAATGTGAAGAACCCACACCAGGAGAGTGCAGTGAAGAAATAACTACATCTTATAATAACAAACATCCAAGAACTGTCACTAAAGCATGAGCAACGTGAAGAACCCACACCAGGAGAGTGCAGTGAAGAAAGAACTGCATCTTATAATAACAAACATCCAAGAACTGTCACTAAAGCATGAGCAACGTGAAGAACCCACACCAGGAGAGTGCAGTGAAGAAAGAACTGCATCTTATAATAACAAACATCAAAGAACTGTCACTAAAAACATGAGCAACGTGAAGAACCTACACCAGGAGAGTGCAGTGAAGAAAGAACTGCATCTTATAATAACAAACATCCAAGAACTGTCACTAAAAACATGAGCAACGCGAAGAACCCACACCAGGAGAGTGCAGTGAAGAAAGAACTGCATCTTATAATAACAAACATCCAAGAACTGTCACTAAAAACATGAGCAACGTGAAGAACCCACACCAGGAGAGTGCAGTGAAGAAAGAACTACATCTTATAATAACAAACATCAAAGAACTGTCACTAAAAACATGAGCAACGTGAAGAACCCACACCAGGAGAGTGCAGTGAAGAAAGAGCTACATCTTATAATAACAAACATCCAAGAACTGTCACTAAAGCATGAGCAATGTGAAGAACCCACACCAGGAGAGTGCAGTGAAGAAAGAACTACATCTTATAATAACAAACATCCAAGAACTGTCACTAAAAACATGAGCAACGTGAAGAACCCACACCAGGAGAGTGCAGTGAAGAAAGAACTACATCTTATAATAGCAAACATCCAAGAACTGTCACTAAAAACATGAGCAACGTGAAGAACCCACACCAGGAGAGTGCAGTGAAGAAAGAACTACATCTTATAATAACAAACATCCAACAACTGTCACTAAAAACATGAGCAACGTGAAGAACCCACACCAGGAGAGTGCAGTGAAGAAAGAACTACATCTTATAATAACAAACATCCAAGAACTGTCACTAAAACATGAGCAACGTGAAGAACCCACACCAGGAGAGTGCAGTGAAGAAAGAACTGCATCTTATAATAACAAACATCCAAGAACTGTCACTAAAACATGAGCAACGTGAAGAACCCACACCAGGAGAGTGCAGTGAAGAAAGAACTACATCTTATAATAACAAACATCCAAGAACTGTCACTAAAAACATGAGCAACGTGAAGAACCCACACCAGGAGAGTGCAGTGAAGAAAGAACTACATCTTATAATAACAAACATCCAAGAACTGTCACTAAAAACATGAGCAACGTGAGGAACCCACACCAGGAGAGTGCAGTGAAGAAAGAACTACATCTTATAATAACAAACATCCAAGAACTGTCACTAAAAACATGAGCAACGTGAAGAACCCACACCAGGAGAGTGCAGTGAAGAAAGAACTACATCTTATAATAACAAACATCCAAGAACTGTCACTAAAAACATGAGCAACGTGAAGAACCCACACCAGGAGAGTGCAGTGAAGAAAGAACTGCATCTTATAATAACAAACATCCAAGAACTGTCACTAAAAACATGAGCAACGTGAAGAACCCACA
Source organism: Protopterus annectens (assembly GCF_019279795.1). NCBI lineage: Eukaryota > Metazoa > Chordata > Ceratodontiformes > Protopteridae > Protopterus > Protopterus annectens. The sequence continues at coordinate 1,793,237,606 of NC_056731.1, read as the reverse complement.
CCAGGAGAGTGCAGTGAAGAAAGAACTGCATCTTATAATAACAAACATCCAAGAACTGTCACTAAAAACATGAGCAACGTGAAGAACCCACACCAGGAGAGTGCAGTGAAGAAAGAACTACACCTTATAATAACAAACATCCAAGAACTGTCACTAAAAACATGAGCAACGTGAAGAACCCACACCAGGAGAGTGCAGTGAAGAAAGAACTGCATCTTATAATAACAAACATCCAAGAACTGTCACTAAAAACATGAGCAATGTGAAGAACCCACACCAGGAGAGTGCAGTGAAGAAAGAACTACATCTTATAATAACAAACATCCAAGAACTGTCACTAAAAACATGAGCAACGTGAGGAACCCACACCAGGAGAGTGCAGTGAAGAAAGAACTACATCTTATAATAACAAACATCCAAGAACTGTCACTAAAAACATGAGCAATGTGAAGAACCCACACCAGGAGAGTGCAGTGAAGAAAGAACTACATCTTATAATAACAAACATCCAAGAACTGTCACTAAAAACATGAGCAACGTGAAGAACCCACACCAGGAGAGTGCAGTGAAGAAAGAACTGCATCTTATAATAACAAACATCCAAGAACTGTCACTAAAGCATGAGCAACGTGAAGAACCCACACCAGGAGAGTGCAGTGAAGAAAGAACTGCATCTTATAATAACAAACATCCAAGAACTGTCACTAAAGCATGAGCAACGTGAAGAACCTACACCAGGAGAGTGCAGTGAAGAAAGAACTACATCTTATAATAACAAACATCCAAGAACTGTCACTAAAGCATGAGCAACGTGAAGAACCCACACCAGGAGAGTGCAGTGAAGAAAGAACTGCATCTTATAATAACAAACATCCAAGAACTGTCACTAAAAACATGAGCAACGTGAAGAACCCACACCAGGAGAGTGCAGTGAAGAAAGAACTACATCTTATAATAACAAACATCCAAGAACTGTCACTAAAAACATGAGCAACGTGAAGAACCCACACCAGGAGAGTGCAGTGAAGAAAGAACTGCATCTTATAATAACAAACATCCAAGAACTGTCACTAAAACATGAGCAACGTGAAGAACCCACACCAGGAGAGTGCAGTGAAGAAAGAACTGCATCTTATAATAACAAACATCCAAGAACTGTCACTAAAAACATGAGCAACGTGAAGAACCCACACCAGGAGAGTGCAGTGAAGAAAGAACTACATCTTATAATAACAAACATCCAAGAACTGTCACTAAAGCATGAGCAACTCGAAGAACCTACACCAGGAGAGTGCAGTGAAGAAAGAACTACATCTTATAATAACAAACATCCAAGAACTGTCACTAAAAACATGAGCAACGTGAAGAACCCACACCAGGAGAGTGCAGTGAAGAAAGAACTACATCTTATAATAGCAAACATCCAAGAACTGTCACTAAAAACATGAGCAACGTGAAGAACCCACACCAGGAGAGTGCAGTGAAGAAAGAACTACATCTTATAATAACAAACATCCAAGAACTGTCACTAAAAACATGAGCAACGTGAAGAACCCACACCAGGAGAGTGCAGTGAAGAAAGAACTACATCTTATAATAACAAACATCCAAGAACTGTCACTAAAAACATGAGCAACGTGAAGAACCCACACCAGGAGAGTGCAGTGAAGAAAGAACTGCATCTTATAATAACAAACATCCAAGAACTGTCACTAAAAACATGAGCAACGTGAAGAACCCACACCAGGAGAGTGCAGTGAAGAAAGAACTACATCTTATAATAACAAACATCCAAGAACTGTCACTAAAAACATGAGCAACGTGAAGAACCCACACCAGGAGAGTGCAGTGAAGAAAGAACTGCATCTTATAATAACAAACATCCAAGAACTGTCACTAAAAACATGAGCAACGTGAAGAACCCACACCAGGAGAGTGCAGTGAAGAAAGAACTGCATCTTATAATAACAAACATCCAAGAACTGTCACTAAAAACATGAGCAACGTGAAGAACCCACACCAGGAGAGTGCAGTGAAGAAAGAACTGCATCTTATAATAACAAACATCCAAGAACTGTCACTAAAAACATGAGCAACGTGAAGAACCTACACCAGGAGAGTGCAGTGAAGAAAGAACTACATCTTATAATAACAAACATCCAAGAACTGTCACTAAAACATGAGCAACGTGAAGAACCCACACCAGGAGAGTGCAGTGAAGAAAGAACTACATCTTATAATAACAAACATCCAAGAACTGTCACTAAAAACATGAGCAACGTGAAGAACCCACACCAGGAGAGTGCAGTGAAGAAAGAACTACATCTTATAATAACAAACATCCAAGAACTGTCACTAAAAACATGAGCAACGTGAAGAACCCACACCAGGAGAGTGCAGTGAAGAAAGAACTACATCTTATAATAACAAACATCCAAGAACTGTCACTAAAAACATGAGCAACGTGAAGAACCCACACCAGGAGAGTGCAGTGAAGAAAGAACTACATCTTATAATAACAAACATCCAAGAACTGTCACTAAAAACATGAGCAATGTGAAGAACCCACACCAGGAGAGTGCAGTGAAGAAAGAACTGCATCTTATAATAACAAACATCCAAGAACTGTCACTAAAAACATGAGCAACGTGAAGAACCCACACCAGGAGAGTGCAGTGAAGAAAGAACTACATCTTATAATAACAAACATCCAAGAACTGTCACTAAAAACATGAGCAACGTGAAGAACCCACACCAGGAGAGTGCAGTGAAGAAAGAACTACATCTTATAATAACAAACATCCAAGAACTGTCACTAAAATGGACAAATTCAAAACCAGAATGGATATTATCAAACAAGAATGCAGTAAACAACCGGAACTTCTAAATGGGATAGTAAAAAACAATATGAACAGATTCTGGCCTTAGAGGAAACAGTAACTGACCTGGATACTAGAGTGACAGAAAATGAACATCAGAATGAATTTCTTCTGAAACAAAACACCAGGCTGATTGAGAAACTGGAAAACCTTAAAAGTAGATCAGGGAGGAATAACATAAGAATATATGGAATTCCTGAGAAAGAAGAGCGTGCTGACATGATTCAATTCCTCAATAAGTGGTTTCTATCAGCACTAAACATGCTTGAATCCCTCTCTTTTGGAATTGAGAGGGCTCATCGGTCCCTGGCAAATCCAGCTTAATCTCTGAGTTCATCTAACCCCAGGTCTATAATAGTGAGATTTCTTTCCTCACAAGACAAGGACTTAGTGCTGAAATCAGCTTGGACTAATTCCCCTATCAAGATGGGTGAAAAAGTTATTCATTTTGACAATGACTACACCTCTACAGTCATATCCATGACTGTAATCTGTTTGAAACTAGCATTTACTAAATGTTCAATGTGTATTATTATCTTGGAGCTTTTCTTCCCGGGCCTTCTCTGAAAATGGACATATATCCAGTCGAACTATCCTGGTCAACAAATATAAAATAAAATAAATAAATAAATATCCAGAAGAAAGGAGTGAGTTCCTCTAATTAAGTCTTTGAAAAAAGACAATATTAAAGTTCAAATTATTTTTCCTGCAAGAATAAAACCTTGCCAGAAGAAGTGAAGATCTTTGTTTCCCTACAAGAAGCAGTAGAATTTATCCAAAAGAAGAAAATACTGTCAGACATAGAAGAAATGGAATGGTCATCCCAGAGTTTGAAGAGACAGGCAACAAAAATGGATGGTCTGTGAAAGCAGGAGCATACAAAACTTAGAAACTAAAGGAAAAATGAATAAATTCCTTCCAGTTTTAAATGGTTTGTTTTATGAATCATAATATATTTGATTCTGGAAAATCTCTATACTGTAAGGTAATGTGAATCATATTTATTATTAACTTTCTCTTTTCCTTTGTATATCTACTTCTTTTAATTACATATAATACTAAGTATTTAAATAACATTCTCTCTCTTTCTCTCTCTCTCACTCTTCTTTCTATCTATTCCTTTTTGTAACTAGTGTTCCTTTTCTCTCATTTTCCAACTATAAGTACTTTACATTCTTTTCCCTTTTAAATAACTACAGATGGTATATTTCTTCTAATTCTTGAGTAATGGTATAATTTGACGTAATACCACTGCATTTTTTCCAGTGGGTTAGTAGTGGGGTAGCAATATGTTTCTGATTAGTGTTTCTAAATAGATGTTTTAGACTCTTTGTTTAGACACATATAAACATTGATACCGTACATTAATGGTGTTTTATAGATGGTTAAATATAAGTTTCACACACATATATATATATATATATATATATATATATATATATATATATATATATATATATATACTAGCTTCTTCTTTTTTTCCTTTGGTCTGGTTAACTGGTGGTGGTTAAATGATTGAAATGTTATAAAATTATTTCTGATTTGAGGCAGCTGTTGTTACTTCTAAATAGCTGTTTTTATATGAAAGGGTTATTTTTTTTCATGATGTTGATGTTTTGTGAGGAAACTGGTGGTCTGTGTGACTGTTCTCATTGTAGAGATTTATGACATGCACAGACAAGGAAGCTTGAGTGTGTTTTTTTTTTTTTGCTTTCTGTAAACTCTAAAAACGTCAAGATTTGATTTCATGCCAAAAATGCTTTTTTCCTCACGAGAGACAACCTCTGCTGTGCATGACCCTATTTAAATACTTTGTAACAAGTTTATATAGCTGCAGCTTGAGGAAACAACAGTGATGACGTCACTTGACCTTGTTAAATGGCTGTATTTAGAATTCTTTTCTCTTGAAAGTCTGTTATCCTTCACTTAGATACTTTAAATGGTAAATGAAGTTTGATAACAAACCAAGTTGTCCTAGAACATCTTCATGGGGGTTTAGGTTTATATTGGGGGAGTTAAGTGGGTTGGGGAGGTGAAAGGGTTAAGTGGAGGCAGGGATGGCTGGAAGGAAATGAGATAAGGATGGGGAGGGGCTTAAGAGGTTTAGTCTAGTGTAGCTGGGTTAAGCAATCACATTTTGGTGTAAACCTGCTAGAGTGAGTTTATGCCTAAGATGACCTGTAGGTATCATTGGTACAGGTAGGCCTTGGATTAACAATGGTTGGTGAAAGGGAATTAAGTTTACGTGATGGTCTTGGGCCACAGTGTTATACTTCAGGTTTGCTTTGTAGTGTTACTGTAAGCTTGATGTACCAGAGCTGGAAGTGGTGGGGTTTTCCTGATGTCAAGGTTAAGATTTTGGTCAGTTGCTAACTTCAATTATATAAATATATATATATATATATATATACTTTTTTTTGAAGCCCCCCATTTGTTGTGGTGGTGTTTTGGGCTACAGTAGGCTTCTCAATGATGCAGTTTTGTACTGATGGTCTACACTCTGCCTCTATTTTAATCTGTGTACATGGTATTGCAGTTGTGGCAAGGTAGCAACAACTTATTACATTTTGAGAGAATACTGGGCTAGGGTATAATCCATCATTGAACAGTGGTAAAGTGGTATGAAGGATACTTGAATAGTTTGCTTCTGATCTTGGTTCTGCCTTAGCTATGGCTTTGTTCCAGTTTCTAGCTCTGGAGTTATTGCAGAGTTTGGGCACAGGAGTGGGGGTTCGGTGGTGGAGTTATCCTGACCACATTTGCTGGGGAGATGTGGTGGGATCTGTAGTTGGAGTTATATATTGTGGTTCCAGTTTTTGTGCTGGCCAGCAGCTGTGCATTGAGCTCAAGGTGCATTCAGGTGATGTGGGGGTGTCAAGGAGTGCTTGGAGTGGTTTAATTATCAAAAAAAAAAAAAAAAAAAAAAAAAAGAAAGAAAGATGGTTGTCAGCAGGTTGGTTTGGGCTCATGGCCTGGTGGTTTTCTGGCAGATTTGCACTGTGCAGGGGATTGAGGGACAGTCCGGTGGTAAGAGTGGTCATGTGGTGTTTCTCATCTCTGCCTGCATCCCACATTTGTTTTGGGCTTTCTATTTAAGTTTTGGGACATGTGGTGCTACTGGCCATGGGGCTCAGAGAAGTGCTGTTCCTTGTAAGATTGATCGTCTGATGGGTTGTGGGATGGCTCAGAGGTTTTTGACTTGCTGAATAATGAGGTTGGTGGTCTTGAGGGGGTGGCACAGGCTCTGCTTGGCATGAATTGTGGCTTTTCTGTCAGGTTCTTGTTGGTAGCATTTATGCTGGCTTGATAGTGATTTCTTTTCAACTGGTTTTGGGTTTTGTGTGTGGGGGCAATTTGGCGAGCTCATTTGTGAGGATTTTCCTCAGCTGACACAGTCAGTGTTTTTTTGCGGGCTCTGAGCCTGGTTGTTGATGGGCATCGCTACGCATGCATAGTGGCTCACAGTCAGAAGAGGTGATGTTTTATTGTGGGGCATGTAAGATTTTCAGAGTAATTGGTACATCTTCCCACAGAAATGTTCAAGGAAAATTATTATTTATTAAAAAAGAATAAGCTTGTGTACAAGTTGTTTATTAGAACAGGTATAAATCCTCCCCTGACAGATGCATTTGTTGCTAACAGATCAATCCACTTAATAAAAAAAAAAAAAAAAAAAAAAAGTGTTATTTGTCCCACAACAGGCAGAACAATTTCAACTTTTGGACTGACTGTGATTAAGGTAATTTAGCCTACAAGTTGAAGTGCAGCATGTGTCATATGGCTCACACATTTTTTAGTGATAAACGTGAGTGGTCGATTTAATTGAAAGAACTCCTGCCCTCATATTAATTAAGTTACAGATAAATGCACTGTATAAATATGCTTTGAAGCTAGTGACAGTCATAGTTTTAAGGTATATATTACACAAAATATTTATCCCAATAAGTTTGATCTAGTTATCTATGCAGATTACAGGGAAGGATGGAATGTTACTAGGGGGGTTTGCCTTGCTGGAGTAGGTGTTGCTAGGGGACTGTCGCTGGCAGACAGTACGTGCATGACTGTAGGTGTTGGTTGTTGTTGAGCAATGTAGCCACCTGAAGGATTTTTGTGCATAACTGGATAATGTGTTTTAAAAAAGAAAAGGTGGGGGAGTTTGACAAAATGACGATTCCATTCTGGGAGGTTGTGAGAACATGCATGGGATTGCATGTGCATTGGCAGAGGGTTAGTCTGTCAAAGGTAAGAAGAAAAAGCAACACCTTTCTGCTGGGTTGGATGGGTGTTGAAGACCAAACAGTACTGCAGATGACTGACAGTTACAACATTTGGGTTGACTTTGTTTGGAGCAACGGGTGTTTGGGGTGGCATGATTCATTGGCTGTCTCCCCTGTGGGAAGGAATTGGATTGGGTTTTTGTGGGCTAAGTATGCTATCCTTCTGGGTCAGGTTCATTGAGTTTATGATCAGAGGGGAAGGAGGTGGTGGATTAATTGTGTGGACTCTCGGTTTGCTTTGCTTTGAGCTCTGGGGTTGTGCCTTGTGTTGATAGAATTTGTGTGCTGTGAGGTATTGCTCCCATTTGTGGGAAGGGATGGGGGTCTGTCAAGGGGTTGGATTGTTTGGCTGGGGGATGCGGCAGTTTGCTGGTTGCTTGAACTTTTTCGTCAACATAGTTGGCAGTGGATTTGGCGTTGGTTCACCACAGGGCAGAGGGATGACCCAGAGGTGGCTTTCTGGCAGATTATTGAAAGTTGAAGATGGAGGATAGTGACAGGCATTGGAATTTTTGGATTTCATGCCCTTCACAATTTTCAAGGGGGTAAGGGACAAAACATGTCCCTAGCTTTAAGCCTTTGTTCCCTCTTTATTGCATAGCTTCCTCCAGAATTTTTGATGGTGTTTATGAACTGTTGGAGGCCTGTGGATACTGGCTGTTGGCTGCATGCATGTGATACATTGGGTATATCTTGGCCAATAGTATTTGTGCAGCATGAGTACTTTACATTGGACCATGAATATTTCATATGGTGGGGCAGTGTCAGAGACATCAGAAAATGACAAGACGTTTGAGCGTCATACTTCATAATCTTCAGAAAACTTAATGTTAAATTTGTAATTCTATTGACCAGAGTTTGTGAGAGCAATAATTACAGTGTTTCTATTTGGGCAGGTAGGAAGTGTTTTAATGTGTTATGTATTTCAGATAATTTACACTTGTCTTGTCTTTGCAGATGGTACTTCCTGAGGGTTTTGACTGGTAGATTGTTATGTAAGGAGGTCATAGATGGTGTCAATGCAGTCTTTGTATTAGCCGGTGGTTCGAAGGAGGCAGTTTCATCAGGTGATGGTGTGGCTGCAAAATGGTTATGACTGGTACAGCGGCATGGGTGAGGTCACAGGTAGTGATACAATTGAGGGTTGGGTTGGGATGCTAACCTCATCATTCACAGCTTTGACTATTGCCAATAGTGAGGGTACTGGATGGACAGGTGTATGGACTTAGGTGTGTTGCTTTTCTTTAGGTTAGTTTCCATGTAGGGACCGGGGTTTTGGTGTGGTGGGAGGGGTGGATCGCTAGGATATGAGGATTGAAGGTGCTAAATGATGGCATTGTTTGAGTTTCAGCATTGCAATCATGCGGATGGATATGGGGGACTTTGTTGCTCTTGCACCCCTTTTGCTTTGGTGAAGGCTATGTTTGGAAGGTGTCCAGGTTTTGGGCTTTTATTCCCCATTTTGTAGGATTTTTTGTCGAGACTTCTTTTAAGAGGTCAGAAGGTATGTTTTGAGCCTTTGTCTCTTCATGTTAGGATTTCTTCTTTGTTTCACAATGGTTTAGCTTCCATGGGCCAGTACACTATGCTGTAGTGGCATGGTTCTGGGTTCAATTCCTGAGAAGGGTGTGAATTTGGCCACTTTTATTAGGTTATTTGGTAGTTTATCAGTGTGTTGCCTTTGAGTTAATTCATGGGGATGCACTTTGGGGCAGACGGATGGGGTTGGTCATGGGGATTTGCATCTGTTTACACATTTGACAGGAGGCTATGGGTATGGGGGCAGAATTTGTTGTAATCAAATGTGTTTGTATTTCAGATGATTTACATTTCTCTTGCTTTGCAGATGGTGGTGTAATGTTGGGTTTCCTAGATGTCGGACTGAGGTGTGCATGTGTAAGGAAGTTATTCATGATCAGTGCAGAAGTCATAGCTGGGTGTTCTGAAGACAGCAGATATGGTGAAGGGCAGAGTTTGTATCAGCTGGTGGGCATGTTGGAGATGCTGGCCTTTGGAGTTGGATGGTAGAGACGTTGCAAGTAATGACTGGATTATAGGTGCTCGTTTAGGCATGTAAAAGTGGTATGGTGCAAGATTACATGGGAGTCAGATATACTTGAGGTAAATTAAGGGCATGGTGTCGTAGCTATTTAGTCAACATTAAGGGGATTTGGGGGTAGATCCTAGGTGGGTAGAATTAACAGCTGAGTTTGGGTTGGTTTTTGGGATCTGCAGGTAATAAGGTTTCTGGTTCTTTAATATGGCAGTATGCAATTAGGCATGTTGGATTTGGATGGAGCATTAGAGGTGCATTTGCAGTTATCTTTTTAAGCTATTGGTTGGTAGTAGGATCATGATCTGGTGATACAATGTTGATATTGTTCATAGGGCATGGTAGATGTTGGTAATGTTTCTTGCTAGTTTAAGGTTTAGATAGAGTATTACCTAAACCATTTCATTTATGCTTGAGGGAATTTTGTAGGTAAGGTATTTTTTGGAAGAATGGTAGGCATATGTTCTTCTGCTTTGTGTCATGGATAGGGTTTAGCCAGGAGGGGCATTAGGAGATACTGTCAGCAAGAGAAGGATAATTTTAAGTGCTATGCTATATTAGTAGTTTTATTGGCGAGGGGTTAATATTTAGTCATACAGTTGGCAGGTAATGTCTTTTAAATTCTTGAGGCTTCTGTTGGCTGGGAGATAAGGATTATTTAGTTCCGGTGTAGTGGTTATACTGGGTTATGAATTTATGATTTGTTACACTGGATTTAAGAAAGGGATCAGTGGTTTGTTTTCAGTTGTTTGGGTAACTGGCTATTTTGTTTAGTGATGGTATGGTAAGGCGGATTTATGACGGGATGCTAAGGTGCTTTACAGATGATGGGTACACTGAATGATGTTTGGCTTGACCCTTCCCTTTATGGGAAATAGTGGGTTGAACAATTTTGGGTAGAAGGGAGGGGGAACAGCCTGGTCAGGCTGGCTGGTGGAGAAGAGGGATAGGCTTGCCCTCTTCTGTGCCCCCTCTGGTGTCTGGATGTTCATTTCAAGGATCTGGGGAAAGGAAATGAGTAGTTAGAGGAACCTTGCTGAATAGATAAGCAAGCTGAGGTACGAATGCTGTTTATTTGGTGGAAGGTAATTCAATGAATGGAGTATGAAGTGAGATGGGACACTGCTTCATAAGTAAAGTAAGCGAGCAGAGGTATGGACCCTTCTTGTTGGGCAGGGTGAGTAGGTACACTGACCTGATTAACAATACAAGGATGTTATTCTGTGTTTAGAATCAATTATATTATGAATAGTTGTAATCAATGAATTTGGTGAACAAAGCTATGTTATGGAAATTTAATAAAGGTTGTCAAATGTCATTTGGTGTGATGTGTTTATTGAAGGGGACCGGGACAAATAATTAGTTCTGATAAAAGTGTTTAACTCCTTTGAAAATACCTATGTTCTTTTATAGATGCATACATTCTGCAGATTCAATGACACTTTTAGTAATTAAATTATATCAAATGAACTAAGAGCTACATTAGAAAACTCATTATGCATATTAACATTGGACTTATATTACATAACTAAACCTTTAGTAACTAAACAGAGGGCTGTGAGGCTATTTTTGTAATAAGTGTTATATTTTTATTCAACAGATCCTTACATGAAAAATGTTAGATAGATGACGGACAAAATGGTTAAAACATCTGATGTTTCTTGAAAAGTCTTGGAAATATTGAAATGTTCTTAACCTTCAACTTCTAATGTTTATACATACTTTGATCTGATGTGTATTTCTGACATATCTACTTGGACACGCTCATTTTAATGTATATTTCAGGGACTCAGATTTCTTTAGTTGCTTTCATAATAATTTTCTTTTTTGTTTTTATACTGTATTCTAAGCAGATATGGATAATTTGTGTCTTTTGGTGTTGGAGAGGTGGTAGATGGATGGTTTAGTTAAGTTTTTAACTAAACCAGAAACTTTATGTGTCATGTATGTGTTTGTAAATAGTTTGGGGTTTTTGAAAGCAGTGCTTCATACATGCTATACAACCATGATAAGTAAGTTTTCAGTAGATTTCAAGTCAGCACAGAAGAAAGGTCTTTCAGTATGTAACAACATACACATTATAGTCAATGGCTTAAAAATGTTTATCATTAAATATTAATGGTTTGAACAATAATGTCAAAAGAGCTAGTTTGCTTAAATATATCAAAATGCATAAAGCCCAGATCATCTTTTTACAAGAAACCCATCTATTAAGAAAAGACCTACAAAAATACTTATTTAATGGCTATACCATTCTGGCCAAATCATGTTTTAATACTAAGAGAAGGGGCACTCTTATTCTTTGGAAAAATACTTATACTATGCCAAGATTTATAGATACAATATCAGATAAAGACGGGATGCTAAGCATGGTTATTTTGAAAATCAATAGGAAGTACTAAATATGTTGACAAATATTTGGACCTGAATACTTTAAATGCAAAAGGGGAAATTATAGCAACAGGTGATTTTTAACTGCCTACTATCAGGCAATGATATTCCTACAAATGGTAAAATAAAACTAACATCTCAAGCCAAGAAGTTAAATGACTTTACAAACCAGATGAACATTAAAGATATACATGGTCTAAGAAAACATTATTCCTTATTCTATACTCACTATTCATATCAGTTTGGTACACAAACAAACATTGATAAGGTCTTTGTATCAAATAATATATACTCAAAAATAAGTGACGTATCTATAATGACTTGTACACTTTCAGACCATAATGCTATAAACTTTACATTAACTACACATACAGATGATGTAAGATTTCTACAGAGAATTCCTGCTTACATAACTAATTTAAAAGACTTCAGGGAATGGATAATCAAAGCAATAGACATGTTTATGGAAAAAATGATAATGATGACGTGACTAATACTATACTATAGTATGGGACACCTTTAAAGTTTATATATATAGTAGAATAAAATCTTGGTACCTTAAAAAAAGGAGAGTGGGACAAAGAACTTTTAAACTTACAATAAAACATAGACAAGATAAAAATCGACACAAAACCAAATAACAAAGTAGCACATTATGAAATTACTAAATTAAGTCAAAAATATTTAGAAGTTCTGAATTATAAGATAGCCATAAACCTGGAAAAATTTAAATTACAATTTTATGCTGTAAATCCTAAATATCTACATAAAATAGCAGTAAGATCCATAAAAATAAACAATCAAAATCTCATTAATGCAATTAAATATAAAAGTGATGGTTCATTTAAGAGTACATCTAAATTAATGGGCATATTAGAAGTGTTCAAAAACTACTATAAAGATATAAATAATAACACACCACTTTTGGAGACAGGTAATGTAATAAATACTTTTATTCAAGAAAATATAACTACTAAGGTGTCAATGCAACAAAATAACGGGTCTATATTAGATCCACAAATGCTTAAATGTTTGAATTTCTAAAGGTCGACATTTAGAGATCAAACAGTTAAGCATTCAAATTCCTTTAAAAATTAAAAAAAAAAATCACAAATCAAAAAAAAATAAAGGGTTTAAGAAAGGGGCAAGCCTTCCTGCCCCCACATACCCCCCACTTAAATAAACCAACTCCAATATCGCACTACAATGCATGGAATGGGGAATTTCCCATTTCTGCACTGTAGTTCACTGAAGTGCGATCTCAGAGTTGGTATATTTAAGTAGTGGGGGGTGTGGGCGGTGCAGGGGGGCTTGCCCCCCTGCTATAACCCTTTCCTTGTATTTTTTTACAACTTCAAACGTTTAACTGTTCGATCTGTAACGGTTGACCTTTACAGATTCGAACATTTAAGCGTTTGTTGTAATATAGACCCCAAAATAACATATTAAATAAACAAATAACACTAACAGAAGTGAAAGAGCAAATAAAAAATTTAAAAGATAATAAAGCTCTAGGACTGGATGGAATAATTCCTGAACGATATAAGATTTTTCCTGAATATATATAATAAAGAAAATGATGAATGCCTTTACTATGGTTAAGCAAAAATGTATAACACCTCCATTGTGGAAATTTTCAATTATCTCCCTCATTTTAAAACAAGGCAAGGACCCCAAATCTTGTGATTCACATAGGCCAATGTCATTACTAAACACTGATTATAACATGTTCATGACAATATTAGCTAATAGAATAAAGAAAATATTATCTAATCTAATACATAATGATCAGACAGGGTTCATTCTTCATAGAAAAGTGCAAGATAACATTATTAAATTGTTGTCATTAATAGACATAGCATGCAAATACAAAAAATAACAACTAAATATTATCAGCCTAGACATAGAAAAGGCTTTTGATTCTATTAGTTGGTCTTATCTAAAAAGAATTCTGATTGGTTTTGAATTCTCCTCAGATTTTGTCAACTTATTAATAAAAATGTATAGTGGGGCAAAAGCTTATGTGAAAATCGGATCATGTCTATCCTCACCACTAGAAATCCTCAAGGGTACTAGACAAGGTTATCCTTTGTCACCATTATTGTTTGCTTTTTCAATGGAACCTTTTGCTATATATATCAGAAAGAAGAAAAATATAAAATGTTTTCAAGTTAATAAGGACTATTGCCCGAAGATACAACTATTTGCTGATGATATGTTGTTAACCTTGGGTGATATTGATAGTTCTTTGCATGATGTTATAAATACCTTAAGCAAGTTTGAAAGAATTTCAGGGCTCAAATTTAATCATAATAAATCCAAAACATTACTAATTAACAAAAAGATCAACAAAAACCTAAGAGAGAATAGCCTGTTTAATTGGGAGAATGCTGTAATAGAATATTTGGGTGTCAGTATAAAGAGTACATGGAAAGAGTCTGTTAAACTAAACTACAATAATTTAATAACCACCATTAGTGAACTAATCAAAAGATGGAATCAAATGTTCTTCACAATGGAGGATAGGCTCTTTTTAATTAAAATGATAATTTTACCTAAAGTTTTGTTTTATATACAGTCATTGATACTACCCCTCCCAAAAACATATTTAAAAATTAAATTCCATGCTACTTAAATTGTTATGGATCCCCTTAAAACCTAGGATTGCATATAAATGGCACATTAGAGCTTGGAACAGTAATGGGATATCATTGCCTAGCTTAGATCTTTATTCCAAATCAGTTATAATTAATGTAATATTACATTGGATCTCACCTAACTATATATCTGGCTGGAAAATAACACATGAGATTCATATAGTTCATGATGTCAGAACTATAGAAAATCAATTTAAGGAACAATGTGGAATAAGTAGAGTTCATTGGCTTTTATGTGATTTCTGTTTATTTAATAAAAAGTTTGGTCATTTTTCTTATGGCATTAATCAAATATTTAATAACTTTAAAAATATAATTGATTGTAATTACAACATTAAACAATTCCTATTTCTTATAGTCCCTGCAGCATACTCCTCTGATTGCCTGGATTCTTTCAACATCAGTGCGATGCAAAAATTAAAGGAAAATAACTTGATATTCTGGCATCAGTTTATTGAAAATAAGAGAATTAAACCACTAAACTCTCTTCTATGTAGTTATGATAATAGTCAAGACAGTTGGTTGTTTATACACTCATTACCACAGTTTATAGAAAACAAAATGAGAGTATCAATCAACCTAGTGACTGAATCTATACCTAGTTTGATCCACCTTTTTATTAGGTGTCTTGAAAAGACAGATGATCAAAAATTAAGTATCTCACCTATCTATAAGATAATAAGAGAAGACACTCTAATGTTTGACTCAGATTTTTGGAATTACTATGCAAAGATTAATGGAGAATAAATAGCTGATGAATCCAAAAAAACTGTTATTAAAATCTACATATGGTACCTCTTCTTCATTATATTGGAGCTTGCATACATGGAAATTTATGACTAGGAGTTTCTATACTCCACATAAAATAAATCTTATACACAAAAACAGTGAAAGCAAATGTTGGAAATGTGATGAATTACTAGAGGCCAACTGGGTTTACATGTTCATTGAATGTAGAAATGTTGTTCAATACTGGAAAGACCTCAGATATTTTGTAAAGGCTTTATGGTCCAATAATTGTCATATTTCTAACACACTAATCCTATTCAATGTTCATATACCTAATGTAATACCTAAATCTCAGATTCAGTTACTCTGGTCAATTCTTGCAATTGCCAGAAAAGTTATTACTTTGAACTGGAAAAGTAAACAAGATTTGATATTTAAAGAATTTATTAATGTAGCAAATGTTATTTGTAAGAAAGAACTGCAAACCATTAACAGAACTCATAACATTACTCATAAAAGTGTAGCATGGCAAAAATTGGAAAAGCTTTTGAACAAATACTGATAACTTCTCATGATAAATATCGTAAATAGTTTTGTTATTGTTTTATTGTAATTGTTATATGTACAATTGCATATGTTTATAATGAAAACAAAATAAAAATGTTTTTGGAAAAAAATGCATCTTGATGCAACACTTGTTGTTATATTAACTATCTAGTGAATTTGAGTAATATTTAAAAATTGTTCCTGATTTTATTCCTTCCCATTAATTTTTGTTTTGTCCAGAACTCTTGATGAAACAAGTTGAGAGGTCTGGTGTTATCCCCAAATCATTCAGATTCTAAATTATTTTTATTGTGGTTATTTTGGGTCTACTTCCCTTTATCAAAAACACTAATTGTTGAATACTTTTTTATTGAACCCTATTCATCGAAGCCTTAACCCATTGAACGGGGGAAAAACACTTGGCCAACCAAAGGAGTGTCACAAAAATCACAAAATTTAAAACCCACACCCCCAGTGTAGAGGGCTGCAACCCACACAGCCCCTACCTAAAGATCACACTACAGGGGGGTAAGGACAAATTCCTGATGATGGCCAAGCATTTTTGTCCTCTGGGAAGTGAAGTAAGCCCAGTTATTTTAACAAATTAAGAATAGAGTACTAGGTGGATTATGTTGTTTTATTTGCTTGGTACAGGCTTTGTCTGTATCAATGCTGTTTTCCTGAGAGGGGGTGGAAATCTAAAGTGCATGCTTGCAGTCTCAGTAGCTGAACAAGTAGTGTACTCCTTTTTTACTGTAGAAGACTGTGAGTTCTATTCCCACACCAGGTACTTAGCCTACTTTTCTAATACTGACACTGCAGTGCAGCATAAGGGGGTGCTGCACTCCTGGGTTTTGCCATCCATTGGATTAGAAGTCAAACTGAGTTAGTGGTAGCTTAGGTGGATAAAATTGCATGTCATTTATCAAAAACAGTATGGGTCATTTATTTCTATACAAAAAGAACTCATTTACAATATATTTACAAATGTACAAATATATAGATATACAAATTTATTTACACATTCATAATTTCCTTTACAGTAATACTAAATTTTCATTCCTGTTAGTCCCCAACTCCTTTTTCCATATCCACCATCTGATTTTACTTAATATTGTTCATAGGTTCATAGGTTCATAGGTAGATACTAGGCTATCTGCCCTAGGGCATTTATAAGCCTAGCCAGAGTGTATTTGGCTTCCGCCTCCCTATTAGATTAGCCGACTGTGCCTCTGTAAAGTAGGTCACAGAAGGCACCCTTTTAAGGTTAGTTTACTGTGCCTCTGTCTAGCAGGGACACAGAAGAGATCCCAGGGGTGAATTTGCAATTTCCCTTCCACGCGTCCAGATTTCGCTTGAAGAGGGTCAGTGGGGGGCTAAGTCTAACATGAATTGGGATTCTATTCCAGAGTGAGGGGAGCCTCTGTGAAATGAATCTGTTCCTCCAGCATGTCCTATTTATTTTTATGCTGAGGTTTAGGTCCCTGGAGCGTGTAGCTCTAAGGGACTTGGATTTTTTGAGGTGGAGCATGTCCATTAATTCTGGGTTTGACATGGCTTTGTACGTCAGGCATAGATTGCCCCTGAGTAGGCGGTAAGCAACTGAATAGAGCTGGAGTTTCTTTAGTTGAGCTGCATAGGACATCTGTTTGTAGCCCATGATCCTCTTGGTGAGGTACTTTTGGGGTCTCTCCAGTTGCTGCAGGTGTCGGGTAAGGTACATCCCAAAAGGGGCATTGTATTCAATTATGGGCCTGATGAGTGACGAGTAGAGGGGCACACTGACCTCTCTTGATCTAGATGCGAACCCTTTCGTGATAAGGTGGGCTATATAGAAGGTCTTTCTAACCACGTTGGCAACGTGATTATCAAAGGAGAGATTACTATCTACATTGGTCCCCAAATCTCTAATTACTTCTTCCGTACTTAATGGATTACAACCTATGTGGTAATTTGTAGGCACCTTGTTTTTCCCAAAGGGGATGACTATGCACTTTTTAGCATTTAGCTTGAGGCCATGGCTCTGGCACCAAGCATCCATCTCTGTGAGACCCTTTTGGAGGATGCTTGTGTCAGCTGGAGATTCGATAATGGCCCCCAGTTTCAATCATCTGCGAACTTTGTTTGCCATAATCCCCCCGTGTTAGCCTGAACCTCAGAGAAGTATATACCAAACAAGAGAGGTCCCAGAACTGAGCCCTGTGGGATGCCACTTGCAACTGGTTTGGATTCGGACATGGCACCTGCGATTCTGACCATGTGGGTTCTATCTCTGAGCCAGTTTGCAACCCATCTTGTGATATAGGGGTTGATATTTAAGCTGGTAAGCTTATTTATGATGCCCGAGTGGGGTATTGTGTCGAAGGCTTTTGCAAGGTCCAGGTATGCTGTGTGGACTACCTTGCCCTCATCTATGGCTTTGGTAACTGTTTCAAAGAAATCAACTAGGTTTAAGAGGCAAGATCTGCCCTTAACAAAGCTGAATTGGGTAGGGTCCAGTGTCTGGAGGCTCCCAATGTCTTTGTTTATGAGTTCCATGATAATACACTCCATAGTTTTGCAGACCAGACTAGTCAGGCTTATGGGGCGATAGTTCCCGGGGTTCGTTGTGGCACCACCTTTGTGGAGTGGGACCACTGTAGCTGTACGCCATTCTTTGGGTACATATCCTGTAGTAAGGCTAAGTTTGAACAGTGACTTAATGTGAGGGTTCAGTTCTTCTTGGAACTCGTGTAAGACACAGTCTGGGACACCGTCCGGTCCCATAGATGCTGTGTTTTTTGCTTTGGAGAGGGCAGCTTTCACCTGTGTATCTGTGATGTCAGGGAGGTTACATTCAGTTGGGATAGGCATTTGCTCCTTTCGGGGGAAAGTGGGGGAGAAGTTTGCGCTGAATCTGTCTGCCAGGATGTTGGCTATGTCTGTAGGTTCGGTATATTTTGTACTGTTATGCAACAATTCAGAGCATATCTGGGAGTTTCCACCCATGTTCCTGACATAACTACAGATGGCCTTGTGATTATCTTTGGTATCTAGGGCAATGTTTCTTTCGAAACTGGCCTTTGATGATTTTATGAGGGATCAAAGTTTCTTGCTAATACTGATCAGAGATGCCTTCCCTTTTTGGGATTTTGCTCTGTCATGTAGTAGCTTCCTCCTTCTGTTGTAAAGCTTATTTATGACCAGGGTCCACCAGACTGGTCTCGTGTTTTTGGAGGAGTGAGTCTTGGTTTTATTTGGGATAGCACGATTCATGCATTCCTGCAGGTGCTCATAGAATGCATTTGTAAAGGATTCTGCGGATTGGGCTGTATTATCCTCTGGCCCGGGGGCTTTGAAGGATTCCACCTCAGTCTTGAGAAGTGCAAAGTTGGCTTTTGAGAAATTCTTTACATTGATTTCCTTGGCTGGGGGTGGGGACGGGATATGGATGTCCGGGTAAATTTGTTTATGGTCTGATCTTACCAATGAGGGGTTTACCTCTGGTGTGGAACATGAAGTCCCCATGTTGGTGATGACCAGGTCCAATATGTTGTTCCCTCTTGTGGGAGTGGTGACCAGTTGTTCCATCGCGTTAGAGTTTATAAATTCAAGGAACCGTTGGGCGAGGGTGTTTGGGCTTGAGTAGTTTTCCCAGTCAATGTTTGGGTAGTTGAAGTCACCCAATAACATAGTGTTTGGAGAGACCTTCATATTCTCCAGTGTTCTCAGGAATGCCAAGTGGGGTTCCTGTAATAGGGAGGGTGTTCTGTAGCAGGCTACAAACTGAAAGGCAGTTTTGCCCGTTGTTAGTTGCACATGGATGGTTTCTGATGCTTCGTGCAGTGCCACTAACCTGGAGGTGTAGGTATCTTTGATGAATATAGATACTCCCCCTCCTTTAGTGCTTCGGTCCGAGTTTTGGGGCCGAAACGCATGGTATGAGTTATAACCTGGTAGTGCTGGGGTGCTCTCTGTAGCATTGAACCAGGTTTCTGTTACTGCACAGACATCAATTTTCTCCATATTGAGGAGAACCTCGAGTGTGTGCATCTTGAGGTTTAGACTTCTGGTAATGAGTAGCATTACCTTTAGTTTTTTTATCCTTGGGTTGTCTATGGAGGTGGGTTTGTCCTTTGAGCCTTGCCTAAAAAAGGCACTATGGGGGTGGCACGAGCCTTGGCCAGTATATGAAAGTCTAAGGGTGACAGGTGCAAGCCGTCCCTAGCGAAGCAACGTGGCTTGTCGAACATGTCATCCCAGGCTGACAGACACTGGATCCCCTTTGAATGACACCGATACTTTAGCCAATTGTTGAAACTGATCATTTTGTCTTTATACTGTGGCATCATTCTTGGTGAGGGCAAGATTCTACTCAAGGTCAGGGTCATACCAGCCTGGGCTACATGGTCAGAGAGCTCCTCTATGTCTCTTTTCATGTAGTTCAGGGAGGTACGTTTCAGGTCATTCACACCAGCATGGACAATGACGGAGTCATACTTGTACTTGCTTTGGAGTGACCTGAATGCTTGCATTATGTGGCGGATCCTGGCACCCAACAGGCAGCTTACAGTGACCTTCTCCTTGTTCAGTCTGGTGAGTGGGACATCAGTGTGCCGGACAATAGAGTCCCCTATAACAAGTGTATTTGGTGTGTTGTTAGGCCTTAAGGGCTGTGACTGTGAGGCACACTGATTTTGTGAGATATGTGATTTGTGGGTATTGTTGAGGGGTGGCTGTTGCTTGGATATCTGCTTAGGAGGTCTTTGCTGTTTAGGCAGATTTTTATTTAGAGCCTCCGTGTATGTTTTTGTGCATTTATGTGTTGGGTATGCTGATGCAATAGGTATGTGTGAGACTGGATTTGTGGTATGGGTGGTTACCTTTTCCTCCTGACTGACTGTGCCAGTCTTGGGTTGAGAGAGCTCTGCCTCCCGTTGGCTGTGTATCTGCATCTCTCACATGTATTAGAGTTTGTTGGAAGGAGGAGAGGGTTGTCTGTGTACATAAGGCAATTGTAACATTGCCTCAAAATTCCCAGATTCACCAGCTGGACTGGAGAATAACCTTGAAACTGACCCTTGGACATACCAGATTAGTATAGGGAACTGTTTTTTTACTGATCAGATTAGGGAAGGGAACTGATTTTTCACTTGATCAGGAAGGATCAATCGGGACCCTAATACTTATGAGAAGTCAAGGAGGGTGTAGTGCCTTAGTTAGTTAGTGTTTCCTTATAAGAGCTGAGCAAGTACAGGGCTTTAGAAAGAGAATAGAGTGATTACTCTGAGAGTTTGAACAGTTCTAAAGGAAAAAGTGAAGAGCAGACTTTGTGGAGCCTGGAATAGTTTAAACCTGTTTAGGCGGCGCTGCCCAACGCTGCTCAGTGCGCAAAACCACGCAAAAAGAGAGTTGTAGGGTTTTAAGAGAGAGAGATCAAGGAGTTTAGAACTGACCCAAAATGGCCAATAAAACTACAGCTTCTAGGTAGTAACCACTCCTCCAGTGACAGGCAGGCTGTTCAGTGTTAACCACTCCCACTGGTGAACACAGAGACTTCCCTTTAGCCCAAGCAAGCACTGGCCTTCTATAAACTTCCAAACAGTTCAGAACAGCAAATCTGTAACTGAACTTTCTTAACTTTCAGAAAGTGGGAAAAAAGCAAGAATTTTTTTTTTTTTTTTTTTTTTTTTTTTTTTGTAGTTTAAAGGTAGCAGAGATACACAAGCAGCAAAATAATCACAACAGTGCAATAAATGACCCCACACTTGAGTGCTAGGCCAAAATCAAGTAAAATGTAGTTTTTAGATAAAAAAAACAATTTTAAATTAAGTGCAACACAGGAAATGCAGTAAACAGGCTCTAGATGTGTTCCAAGTACTGTTACTGTTACAGATATACATTTTAGCAAGCCGGAAAATGCCAAAAAGTAGGCGGCAAAGCAGTAAAACTTAACAAAAAAATCAGAAGAAAATACTTAAAAAGTTGCTAAAACTTATTTAGTATTAAACATAATTTAATTTACTCTTTCATTCCATATAACCCATAAGATATGAATAATTGTTTTATTTATTGCTTTAACACAGTCACTCCAATGGAACTCAGGAAGTTTGCACTGTAACTTCCAATGGGTGGAACCTAAGCCTTTTGACAGAATTAAATTATGTCCTCACATTTCAAACAAATGCTCATATTTCTAGAACCTTAGGAGTTATGAAAGAAGTATAAATGGCACTCTTCAGCGCACACTATTTTTAAAGTTGTAGTATTCTTTATGTTCTAGGTCTTAAAGTGAATGTTATAAGTGACAATAAACACAGTCCCCTGGATTTACTAATCTTCCATGCAGGACTAATCTAGTCCTGCATGGAAGCGGCTTTTTAAAAGGAGGACGGCAGCATGCCATGCATATTAATGAAGGCTTGCTGCCTTAACTCCTAATGCTACACGGAGCGTGGATGAGTGCAGGGGGTTTGTCTGAGAGCAGAGCTCTCAGAATAAACATGCCCCTGCAAAGTAGAACAGAAGAATGCATAAATAAATGAGTGAGACCACTCATAGATGTCCACATATCCCCACCTACATCCCCCATGTGTTCAACAGCAACAGCACATTGAAATAAAATGAAGAAACCCTTGTATTTTTTTTTTAAAACCCCGAGTACCACTAACTGTAGGTGTGCGGGTTTGCCTATCACTTAGCTAAAGTTAAAGCAGCTGAAAAGGCTGAAGAGGATAACAAGGAATATATATGCAAATGAAGCAGCACAGCAATAGTGCAGTGGTTAGAGCATCCGCCTAACGAACACGCATTTCCGGTTTGAGTCCCATTGCAGCACATATAATTTTCTATGTGAAAACTGTATATGAACATATATTTACATCATTTTGCCGTATGACCTACATAATAACATTTAAATGTGAACTGGAGTACTGCATGAAATGCACATGTGAAGTGTCAGTGTCATAATGAATAAGGCACTAGTAAGCAGGTCTAAGCACAAATAAGCAGTAGTAAGCGTGTCTAAGTGTGTTTGCACGGGGGTAAGCATTGCCTACACAGATTAAGCAAAGTAGAAGCTAACTGAGTGTAAGAATCTGTAGCCAGAGGTTAGCAGTGCTTACCATTGCGCAAACCCACACATACCCACTTACAACTGCTTTAAAGTGCCTTAATCACTCTGGATCCAATGGCCCATGTTCTGCCCAGCAACAAAATAAACTGCCTTTGCAAGGCTCAAACTCAGGATCCTGTACACTACAGTCACAGTAGTTAACCACCAAGCCATCATAGCAATAGATATACATGAGGTATCAGCAAGCTAATCCTCACCACAGGAAAGTCAAACCAAACATGTGAACTGAATCTATGTACAGTGTGATATTGGATAACCTGCCACAGAACATAAATATGTGAACTGGAGTACTGCAGTAAGCATAGATTTGAGGTGTTATTGTAATGAAGTGTAGAAGCCCCCAGGTCCCCATAGAGTGTATGTACACATGAATCACAGATACCCGACACATATATAACCTGTAATGAAGAATAACTCATTGGCAAATGGCAAATATAGTGCTAATTAACTATTAAAAAATGCTAACCGCAGCACAGCTCAAGTAGGTAAGTGTAAATAATGTGTAGGTGAGCCAATTCAATCTGCCTAGTGGTATACCTCTTTAAGCAGTGTCAACCTCATGTAAGCAGGTCTGCCCAAAGCTTAGCCTATTCAAAACTGGCCAATCATGGGGAAGTGTGGGAAAATGGCCGTATTTAAACTCCACAGGTGAGAATACTACTCATAACTGGTTGCAGCTTCCTACTGCAGGCAGAATGGCTGGTGTGGGTGAAGGCACTCGATTTAGAGTATAACGCTGAGGCATCCAGGAGTCAAAAATCATGGTATGGCTCCTGGTAAAACACCATAATCAGAGACTACTGCAGGACCAGTACCAGGGCTCACAGTACAAAACGGAGGCCTGGGACAGTCTCGCCCGTGACCTCACCAGTGCCAGAGGTATCCCCTGGACTGGTGAGCAGGTCAGGCACCACCATGCTGACCTGAAGCGGCAGAGGGGGCTTGTACTGGAACAATGAATCCAGGAGTCTCTGCAGATGCATAATGCCCCAGGACTGAGTAAGTACTCATTCTACTAAGTAGTAAATAATTGCCTAGCTTGTGTATACTATGGATAGGTATGACTAAATATCACTGCATTTCTCTGACAGCTGCAGATGAGCAGGCTGCAAACCAGCAAGCACATGATGCTAGGCTGCAAAGGCTGTGTCGCGAGGCAGGTTAGTAATCAGTCTGCATGTATTGTCATAACAAATAAATATAAGAGCCTTAGAAAGTGTTGTACCAGTAGAAATAAATGTGTAATAGTCTGTGAATAAAGGTATAACCCCTGGAGTGCTTCTGTTTACTCTTCTCTCATATGTTGGTGATCTGTTCCATACTATAAATAGTAATGTTGTATCTTAAGCAGTGTCAACCACACCGTGGTATGCAGATAAAATGGGCATGAAGTCCTGCATAACAATGTTGGAAGTGCCAAGAGGTCAGTTATATTGTACAAGTTAGGGAGACTTGGATAGAAAACAGTTCAAAGCTTTACAGCAATTCCCTGACAGCACAGTGTATTGTGATTTTAGCTATAATATTTGTGTCACACACAGCAGGGGTTTGAATCCTGGGAGTACTACTAAGTTGTATGCATAATCATACCCCACAACTCTACAGATTTTGATACAATGTTCAGATAGAAAGCTGTATGCATACTTACATCCAACAGTACAGAATTAGCTAGAATGTTCAAAATGTAAGTTGTATCCATACTCATACCCCACAACTGTTCTAATCTGTCCCGCATGTCCAGATAAATGGCCCATATCATCAACATGGTAACCTGTTCCCCTGAAAATCCAGTGTGATATTTCAAGAATTGTAGGCAGCTGTCAATGACATATAACTGATATTCAAATATGTACATAGTCAGAGAATGTATATGGAAACAAACCTGTCATTCTACTACCTCAAAGTCCAAAGAAAACGATGCAGTAGGTGAAACAATAAAGCCACAGAAAAGGATCAGAAGATAAATTTTAATTGTAATTTTAAAACAGCTTCCGCTTCCAACACAAGTCAGCACATATTGAAATTCCGTTTGTTAGAAGAAGCACACTGTTCCTGCCCCAGTGGTATAGTTCTCTCAAACCTCTGTTTGTTCCATCATGAGCATTGATTCCACATGGAAATCCCATATCCTTTAAAAGTCTGGGTGTCTGTCCGAAATTGCAGCTATTGTTAACAGTACCCATGTTCTTGTAACTAGAGAAAACATTTAAATTTGTGTTAAACTCAGTGTTTTCTACAAAAACATTCAAGTCATTGCTGTGGGGCTTGCTATGAGGCTTGCCTCCAGGTGCTGCTTCAACCACTTGGGAATGCTCATTATTAACTCTCCCTAAAAGGTCAATCATTGATTTGCTCACAGGAGTAAGTAAAGCTATCAGTTGGGAAAGCTGGCCAATAAGCTTTCTTACCTGGCCAAATTCCTCTTTAGTCCCTCTGCCGTCCAACTCCGCACTCGTTTCGTCTTCCATGCTGTAAGTAAACCTAGAACAAACTGAAGTCACCAAAAAGCACAAAAGTAACTTACAATCCAAAGAAAACGATGCAGTAGGTGAAACAATAAAGCCACAGAGGAGGATCAGATGAGAAATTTTAATAGTTGTTTTAAAACAGCTTCCGCTTCCAACACAAGTCAACACATATTGAAATTCCATTTGTTAGAAGAAGCATGCTGTTCCTGCTCCAGTGGTATAGTTTCTCTCAAACCTCCATTTGTTTCATCACGAGTGTTGATTCCACATGTAACTCCCATATCCTTTAAAAGTCTGGGTGTCTGTTTGAAATCGCAGCTATTGTTAATAGTACCCATGTTCTTGTTACTAGTGACATTTAAATTTGTGTTAAACCCAGTGTTTTCTACAAAAACATTCAAGTCATTGCTGTGTGGCTTGCTATGAGGCTTGCCTCCAGGCGCTGCTTCATCCACTTGGGAATGTTCATTATTAACTCTCCCCACAAGGTCAATCATTGATTAGCTCACAGGAGTAAGTAAATCTATCAGTTGGGAAAGCTTGCCAATAAGCTTTCTTACCTGGCCAACTTCCTCTTTAGTCCCTCGACCGTCCAGCTTTATGCTCGTTTCACCTTCCATGGTGTAAGTAAACCAAGACCAAACTTAAGTTACCAAAAAGCACCAAAGTAATTTACAATCCAAAGAAAACGATGCAGTAGATGAAACAATAAAGCCACAGAGGAAAATCAGATGAGAAATTTTAATAGTCATTTTAAACAGCTTCTGCTTCCAACACAAGTCAGCACATATTGAAATTCCGTTTGTTAGAAGAATCACGCTGTTCCTGCCCTGGTGGTATAGTTTCTCTCAAACCTCTGTTTGTTCCATCACAAGCGTCGATTCAACATATAACTTCCATATCCTTTAAAGGTCTGGGTGTCTGTTCGAAATCGCAGCTATTGTTAACAGTACCTATGTTCTTCTTACTAGCGACAATGTTTACATTTGTGTTAAACCCAATGTTTTCCCCAAAAAAACATTCAAGTCATTGTTGTGGGGCTTGCATACAGGTGCTGCTTCAACCACCTGGGAACGCTCATTATTAACTCTCCCCACAAGGTCAATCATTGATTTGCTCACAGGAGTAAATAAATCTATCAGTTGGGAAAGCTGGCCAATAAGCTTTCTTACCTGGCCAACTTCCTCTTTAGTCCCTCTACCATCCAACTCCGCACTCATTTCGCCTTCCATGTTGTAAGTAAACCAAGAACAAACTGAAGTCACCAAAAAGCACCAAAGTAACTTATAATCCAAAGAAAACTATGCAGTAGGTGAAACAATAAAGCCGCAGATCAGGATCGGACGAGAAATTTTAATAGTCATTTTAAAACAGCTTCCACTTCCTACACAAGTCAACACATATTGAAATTCCATTTGTTAGAAGAAGCACGCTGCTCCTGCCCCGGTGGTATAGTTTCTCATAACCCTCCATTTGTTCCATCACGAGCGTTGATTCCACAAGTAACTCCCAAATCCTTGAAAGGTCTGGGTGTCTGTTCTAAATTTCAGCTATTGTTAACAGTACCTGTGTTCTTGTTACTAGCAACATTTAAATTTGTGTTAAACGCAGTGTTTTCTACAAAAACATTCAAGTCATTGCTGTGGGGCTTGCTATGAGGCTTGAATTTAAACGATGTCGCTAGTAACAAGAACACGGGTATGGTTAACAATAGGTGCGATTTCGAACAGACTCCCAGACTTTTAAAGGATATGGGAGTTACATGTGGACTCAACACTCGTGATGGAACAAATGGAGGTTTGAGAGAAACTATACCACCGGGGCAGGAACAGCGTGCTTCTTCTAACAAATATAATTTCAATATGTGCTGACTTGTGTGGGAAGCGGAAGCTGTTTGAAAATGACTATTAAAATTTCTCGTCCGATTCTCCTCTGTGGCTTTATTGTTTCACCTACTGCATCATTTTCTTTGGATTATAAGCTACTTTGGTGCTTTTTGGTGATTTCAGTTTATTCTAGTACCTCATCCAAAGTGTATGACAGCAACTCTCAATATATGTTGCAGTAACACCTGCAGCCTGTCACGCCTGTATGTAAGACACAGGTCACGTATATAATAATTTGTAAACATACCACTGTACAATATAAGGCCATTGTGTAGTGTAATAATACATGTAAGGGAAAGACCACTGCAGTGACTAAGAATGTTGTGAAAACTACAAGGATTTATTAGTTGCTAATTGAACTCTCTCTCTCTCACCCCTACCATATGTGCATAATAACCCAATGACACTCCTCAACTGGTATGTGCACACTCCAAACTATTGTTAGGACATATGTCCTAATGGTTTATAAATATTCACATTTGTTTCTATGCATGTGCCATGTGAAAATACACCCATATTGGTTGCCTGTTGCGATCAATGAAACCTGCATGCTCCTGTAATGGCCACTGTTGTTCCACATATGCATGTGTTCTGCTTGCTCTGCAACTGTGTTAAATTTGATGTGTTGGGTTAATGGGAATACTTATGCATGCTGTTATAACTAATCCTGAATGCTGTTGTCTATTACTAACCCATATTTGTCATAAACCTGTGACAACACAGCTCATATGGGAAGGTCGGTCCCAGTGGACCCACCTGTCCCACCTTAGCTGGCCATGGCACCGGGCACTAGCACATATGGGGCCCAGCCTGGGACATCCTCCTCTGTGGGCCCTGCGCCACCTTCAGGTGGAACAGCTGCAGGGGATGGGGCTCGTCCCCCTCAAATCAGGTGCGTAGGGGTACCTGTAACCCATCAACTGGTCTGGGCAGTGGTGCATAAGGAGCTCGATCTGGAGTATCGAGAGCGGCTACACCAGCTTGAGGGCCGAGTGGTGTTATTAGAGGGTGAGCCTGCCCCTCCTACACAGCCCCCAGCACAGCCATTTTCAGGGCCGTGAAGGTGCAGTGGTGACTGCCCATGGGTGGGGACCTCAGTCCCACTGTTTCCAATTGGGGGGCTCATGGGCTTATGACTTCCAAACACCCCTCCCTGTCCAAGGTGTTTACCCTCCACATGTGTCATATACTGGCCCTGTATGCTTCTTGTGTGTCTTGTCTGTTAACCTACCCAACCTACCTATCCAAATATACCTACTACCCCTCCCCAACATCCCACTCTCACCTGAAATAAAAAAGGGCAATCTGTTCCCACAAAAAAATCTTGCCCCATACATAGCTGTTCATTTTGCACATGTGTCCACTGGACACATGTAATCTGGTCTAATTGGCATCACAATGAATATATGTTGTCCTCACCCCTCTACCAGGGATTTGAGGGTCCAAATGTACCTGCAAATATAGTGTATATGCAGCTGTTGCTGTGGAAGAAATGGGCAGGTATGGACCTTTCCTATACTCTTCCTGCACATGCCTAGCTATTTTCCCTACTGTCTTTCCCTCTTTGTGTCCCATTTATCACCACTGTCCTATCCAGCCCTTCTTCTTTTCTTTTAAAGGCATTAGCACGGGGGTAACTGGCAGTAAGCACTGTTAAGCAGCGGTAAGCGGGTTTGCGTGGGTGTGCCCGGGGGTAAGCTATGCCTACACAGTTTGAGAATTTTGAAGCTTACTGACTGTAAGATAACATAAGCGGACGTTGGCAGTGCTTACCATTGTGCAAACTCGCGCAAACCCACTTACAACTGCTTAAAAGTGCCTTACTCACTCTGTAGCCAACATCCCTTGTTCTGCTCAGCAACAAAAAAAATGCCTCTCCAAGACTCGAACCCAGGACACTGCACTCCATACACAAAGTGATTTACCACTACCATGGCAGATATACATAATCTGAGGGGTTGGGAGGGTGGCCTAATGGTTAAGGTGTTTGCCTTACAAACACAAGGTGCAGGTTTTGAGTCTCACAAGGGATAATTGGCTAGGCTTAAAATGGCTCGCAAGGCCAGTTAGCTTAGTACTAATCTATGAACCTATGATGTTTTCACAAACATATCATGCAGCACAATCAGTCAACAGTACAGGAAATGTATTATTATCACACCACATAACCTGTTAATGCAAGAAGTCTGGAGAAAGTATGCCACACTGTGGGTACAAATAGGGATATATGTCAACTAATGCTCTGATACACTTAAAATGTTGCTAGTTACACAGTTATATGTATTAGAACACATATGTAGAAGGAGATGAAGTCTGAAACACAAAAGTGTTGCCACTAGTTACTGACTTCAGTGCTGCGATCATCCATGACAATTGCCAAGATAGACGCAACAGTAACTGCAATTATGGAAGTCGTGCCCACAACAGCCACTACACAGTTTGTCATGATGGCTGTCTGTGGTATGGGACATGTGTGTGCATGGCCCTACAAACATGTACGGCAAAACGGTACCGTACAGTGGGGCAGCAGTTAACATCTGAGAGAAGGGAAGGTAGAACAATGACATCTACCACAGTCTGTACACAGACTGAGGTACATATTAACAATGCACACACTGCCGACATTCACCATCACTACACAGACCTCAGTATTGTACAATCATCCACAGAATGTCCAGCTTATGTCATGAAATATAACCACTACTGTACATGACATGTGTAGCAATCTGATATATCACTGGCTTGTTTTCAGATATAATGACAGTATTTATGGTGTACAGCACATATGCACCACTTCATGCACACCATATGCACAAAGGCTGACAGAGGTGTGGCTGACAACACATACACAGGGCCAGTATAGGCATGTTACTGTGATAAATCCATATAATTTCCATTGCAACAGGGTTTGTTGCAACATATGTCCTATGAGGGATATGAAGTCAGTAACTGTCACGGCCTTCACCATCTACAGACTGCAATCCTCACACTACCTTCTGCATTCCACAGATTGATGCACTGTGGCTAACACATGAAAACATAGGCACAACACTGCCCAGTCTGCAGATGACCCTGCAGATGGGGATTCTTCATATACATGGAACTGACATGGGAGGTATTGAGACATGTACGACAGGCATATCCAGACAAACACTGTTAAACCAACATTACTCCAAATGCAGTATGGCAGCACTTACAAACTGTAGTCAGGTCAGACACATCCCCCTCCTGTTGGTTGCCCTCTTTCCACAGTGTATGTTGTTAGAGGTAAATCCCCAATACATCTGGGATGCTGTTTGCCAAACATCAAATCTAGTTCCTGCTCACAGTGACTGCAAAGGCCCAACAAGATCATGATGTTCCTAGGTATTGGAGTGTGTTTCCATGCAACTGGCTATGGGATTGTTACCACAGCTGTTCTACATGCAATCAGCTAGGGGAGGGCTGCAATTCATGCAGAGGCCATCAGCTGATCATGAGCATCATGTAACATACACATGCTGCTGCCTAAGCAAGGCAGGTGTGGGTCTCCACATCCATCAGGGAGGGAGTGGGGGAGGCAGACAGATGCAGATACATGTCAGGGAGGTGTGGGAGGGCACAACTGAAGCATGTTTGTGTAACAGACCTACCAGCAGAAGGTATCAAACCCCCAAAAACTATGTAGTGCTATCACAGTTCGATGCAGTCATTGGATGCACCACGAGTGTTATCTAATGTGGAGCACTCAGAACATATATGTCAGGGTGAGTGACATCTGTAACAGGGATACGGTAGATATACAGTATGTGTCGTACACGTGCCTGTCTGCGTGAACATGTGCCAGCATCAACACAGGCACACTCACACAGGGATGCACACACATTAACATACTTAGCAGGGTCAGGAGTGCAACTCATCAGTAGTGGGATTGCCACAACACATCAATGTGCAGGTATCACATGCACCACACGGGTCATACGGAGGCTGTATGGGCAAAGAGTATGAGGAGATGTCAGACATCAGATAGCATGCTTCAGTATGCCCTGGGGGTTTCTAGTGAGTGTGGATGTGGACATACGCACCATACAACACACACACATGTACACACAGGGTGCCAGTTCTGATATGCATGGGTGCATGTCTATACGGGTGTGTGGTGGTCAACTGTGCCAGCAGGCTGTACAAGGATAGGCAATGGGTATACCATGGCATCAGGCCAGATGACAATGGTCTGCATTGTCGCTAAGGGCTGTAGTTACTGCATTTGCCCACACAGGTGGGTACTGCATCCCCCATCCAGTCAGCTGGGTGACTATTGTGTGTGGCCAATGCTTTACACCACATGCCATGTATGTGTTCCTTAGTCCATGACATGGATGGTGTCGGATGTGCTCACCTCCCACATGCATGTACAGTGACATGTGGAACTGTACCTGGGGTGTCTGGCCCATGTTGTGAACACAGCTTATCATCAGTTGTGCCAGTCTTGCCCACCTGTGGCAGGAACTGGTAATGGCAGCAGGTTTACCCTTCACCTATATTGATAGCATGCCAACAGCATTCCCTGATGTCAATATCATCTGTCCATACAGGGCATGTTGTCAGGAATGGTATGTCTGTTGTGAGTCACATGTGATGGCATCATAGGTGGTACAGGTGTCCATTGGGGAACATGGTGGAGGTGCACTGTCTGCATGTACGTGCATATTGGATGGATGGGCAGGGTGACATGCCCTCTGTAGCCCACTGCTATCACTGCATAGTTACTATCAGTGGCCAATATGTAGTGTACTACCCACATATTGGCTGTTGCCTAGGCATGTGTGTGCGTATACCACATGGGTTGACTGCGTGTTCTGGGTAATACTGGGGTTGCTAATTTTGATTGGCTGGCCTTGATGTCACATGTATGGTATGACTTTGCACCCCAGCCTCCCAGCTATTTTACATCTGTTATCCCTGTATGGTTAACATTGTGATATATAGTAGGGCCACCATAAAAGAAATAAGCAAAACCCCCTCCACATTGGCCACACACTCACCTCTACACAGGATATGAGTTCCACACACAAACACACACCTGTCATGTCTGGGAGTTGAACCCCTACCTAACTAGTTTATTACACTACAGCACTACACAGTTACAATATGCACCACAGATATCACTGGAGTACTTTTTCCCCAAAGGTGTATTTCACAGTAACTGACATCAGCAGGATTACCAAAGTAGGGCATTTCAACTGTACTGCGATTGACTAGCCTAAAATGCATTGCTCCCTACACAGACAATGAGACACACACAAAACATTCACAACTGTCATGTGTGGGTAGAGAACCCCTGACCAAGGCCTATAACACACTACAGCATAGAGCAGTTATAGGTTGCACCACAGGGATTACATGGATTTTTCTCCCCACAGTTGTATTTCACAATGAATGACATCAGCAGGATTGGCAAAGTAGGACCTTTGAAATGTACTGTGAGTGAGTGATGCACTGCTCCATATACAGACATTGAAACACACGCAAAACATCCAGAACTGCCATGTGTGGTGATGGAACCCTACCACAGTTCAAACTCACACTACAGCAGTATACAGTTACAGGACATGCTACAGACATTACTAAGCTATGACTTTCCCAGAGGTGTATTTCTAGGTGAGTAACATTAGCAGCCTTGCCAACGTTGGGTATATGAATTCTAAGGAGTGTGTGTGACCTAAAAAGCATTGTTCATCACTCAGTCAGAGACACAGAGATTCACACAGTTGCCAAGTCTCGAGTTGGAACACCTACCTAATTACTTTCTCACACTACAGCAGTTACAGGACTCACTACGGAGATTACTGGGCTATGATTTCCCCAGAAGTGTAGTTCTAGGTGAGTTACATCAGCAGCCTTGCCAAAGTTGGTATATGAATTGTACGGGGTGTGAATGATCTAAAAAGTATTGCTCTCAACTCAGTCAGACACACACAAGCACACAGTTGTCAGGTCTGGGGTTAGAACACCTACCTAACTGCTTTATCACACTACAGCAGTATGCAGTTACAGGCCACACTATGGAGATTACTGGGGTATCATTTCACCAGAGGTGTATTTCTAGGTGAGTGACATCAGCAGCCTTGCCACAGTTGAGTATATGTATTGTACGGGGTGTGACTGGCCTAAAAAGCATTGCTTTCTACTCAGTCAGACACACACAGATTCACACACAAGCACACAGTTGCCAGGTCTGGGGTTAGAATACCTATCTAACGACTTTATCACACTACAGCAGTACATTTTTACAGGATGTACTACAGAGATTACTGGGCTATGATTTCCCCAGAGGTGTATTTCTAGGTGAGTGACATCAGGAGCCTTACCACAGTTGAGTATATGTATTGTACTGGGTGTGAGTGGCTTGAAAAGCATTGCTCTCTACTTAGTCATATACACACACACACACAGTTGGTAGGTCGGGGGTTCGAACACCTACCGAGCTACTTTATCACACTACAGCAGTATGCAGTTACAGGACATGCTACAGAGATTACTGGGGTATGACTTCCCCAGAGGTATATTTCTAGGTGAGTGACATCAGCAGCCTTGCCAAAGTTGGTATATGAATTGTACAAGGTGTGAGTGGCCTAAAAAGCATTGCTTTCTATTCAGTCAGACACACAAAAGCACCAGGTCTGTGGTTAGAAAACCTCTCTAACTACTTTATCTCACTACAGCAGTACGCTGTTAAAGGATGCGCTACGGAGATTAGTGGGCTATAATTTCCCCAGAGGTGTAGTTCTAAGTGAGTGACTTCAGCACCCTTGCCACTGTTGAGTATATGTATTGTACAGGGTGTGCGTGGCCTAAAAAGCATTGCTCTCTACTCCAATCAAACACACACAGATTCACACACAAGCACGCAGTTGCCAGGTTTGGGGTTAGAACACCTACCTAGCTACTTTATCACATGATGCTGTTACAGGATGCGCTACAGAAATTACTGAGCTATAATTTCCCCAGAGGTGTATTTCTAGGTGAGTGACATCAGCAGCCTTGCCACAGTTGAGTATATGTATTGTATGGGGTGTGAGTGGCCTAAAAAGCATTGCTTTCTACTCAGACACATATTAGCCAGGTCTGAGGTGAGAACACCTACATAATTAGGTTATCACACTACAGCAGTATGCAGTTACAGGACGCACTACAGAGATTACTGGGTTATAATTTCCCCAATTGTGTATTTCTAGGGTAGTGACATCAGCAGCTTTTCCATAGTTGGTATATGAATTGTATGGGGTGTGATTGGCCTAAAAAAGCATTGCTCTCTACTCTGTCAGACACACACAAACATACAGTTGCCAGGTCTGGGGTTAGAACACCTGCCAAGCTACTTTATCAGACTACAGTAGTATGCTGTTACAAGATGCGCTACAGCAATTATAGGACTATGATTTCCCCAGAGGTGTATTTCTAGGTGAGTGACATCAGCAGCCTTGCCACAATTAAGTATATGTATTGTATGGGGTGTGAGTGGCCTAAAAAGCATTGTTCTCTACTCAGTCAGACACACACACATTCACACACTAGCCAAGTCTGGGGTTAGAACACCTACCTAACTAGGTTACCACACTACAGCAGTACGCAGTTACAGGACAAACTACAGATATTACTGGGCTGTGATTTCCCCAGAGGTGTATTTCTAGGTGAGTGACATCAGCAGCCTTGCCAAAGTTGTGTATATGAACTGTACGGAGTGTGAGTACCCTAAAAAGCATTTCTCTCTGCACAGTCAGAGATAGAGAGACATGCACACAAACACACACTCACACAGTTGCCAAGTCTGGGGTTAGGACTACTACCTAACTAGTTTATCACTACAGCAGTGCGCAGTTATGGGACGCGCCATGGGGATTACTGAGCTACAGCTCTCCCAAAGGTGTATTTCACATTGGATGATCTCAGCAGGTTTGTCTTGATACTGCTATGGGGAGGGCTGTGTGTGCATGGGCCATGACCCATTCATGTAGGGGTTGACATGCCGCATGCGGGCACACATGGGGTCATATGCCACAGGTACATGTATACAGCTACTAGGTGACTACTTCCTTGTACACTCATGTTGAACAGCTGGCATGTGCAGCACACTGTCATGCTGACAGATACTGGTGGCTAGTATCTGCAGTGAGTGACACCTGCACCTCATGTGTTTGGGGCCCTTTGGCTGTGTGCTGGGGGGAACAGGCCCAGATGGCTCTTTGTCACAGTCACCCTCTTCCACACATCTATGTCCATCTAACTTTGGCTTATTATAGTGTGTTGTCCTTACATATATGTCTGTATTTCTATCCACTGTGTGTGCAAGGCAGGAGTGGTGCATACTGACATGTGTCTGCACTAAGAACTCCAACTGCCAGATATGTCTGGTCCACTGGTGTTTACTGACATGGCCTTCATGTGTTTAAGTGTGTGAGCATGCCCATTATGGCCATCTATATTGCATGTGTGGATCAAGTCCAGGTAGTTTGTACTGCGGTGCTGACCTTTGTGTTGTACACTGACAGGTAGCATGCTGCGTCTGCAGGGTACACATTGGTCATTTGGCATTGACTGTTGCTACATTTCTGCATAGCAGGGGGACACCTGACTGTTTACACATTTCGACACAGGGGTGGGGGTGCGCACCTGACTGTTACTATAAGTGTGCGTAGGTTGGTGGGGCACACCTTACACTTTAACACATTTGCTAGGACTGTACTGGTATGTCGGGTACACCATTTCAGTCTGTAGTCTTATCTATCGTGCTGACTAGAGGCATACCAGTGTACTACAGATCTTAGCTTTAACTACCTACATATTAGGTTCTGACTTCCTAGCCTTCGCAACTTACATCCCACTGGCTGGCCTGCTGTAGTCTGTCTGTGTAGGTCTGGGGTAGGGGTTACCCATAGGGTTCATTCAGAGGCCATAGTACAGCATTTGTTTGTGTTTGTCTACACCTATCCTGCTGGCTGTGACTGTTGTTGTGTATGTGCCCCCCCAACTAGCATGTGTAAGTCACTTACCTTGTGAATGTCCCAGTATTGAGAGTGGTGCTGCAGGGCTGCCTATATTGGATGCACATAGTACACTCCCTATACATGGTTGAGCACAGGTAGTGTTATGTTTGGCATCCCTTTTACTGTATGTGCGAGTCGGAGAGAGGTGTCATTCCCTGGGTCCCTACTGTGTCAGTGCATGTGCTATGTGTTGCCTCTTTGCCAAGGCCAGGGCATACTGGGTACGCCTC
Source organism: Protopterus annectens (assembly GCF_019279795.1). Lineage (NCBI taxonomy): Eukaryota > Metazoa > Chordata > Ceratodontiformes > Protopteridae > Protopterus > Protopterus annectens. Next base: position 1,793,201,350 of record NC_056731.1, on the reverse strand, counting down.
CTTCTGCCTACTAGGGCAAGCTCAGGTTGTTCCTCCTCTGAGTCACTCTGTGCCTGTGCAGGCCTTGGCAATGGTGGGGGCTGTGTGGGCCTGCCCAGTGCTGTTCCTGCTGCAGCTGTTTCCGCAAGATCATATTGTGTAGCATGGCACATGCAAGAACAATTTGGGTACATGCAGTTGGTGAGTACTGCAAGGCTCCACTGGATGTTTCCAGGCACTGGAACTGTAACTTGAGCATCCCAAACACACTCTCTATTATGATTTGTGTTTGTGCATGTGCCTCATTATGGAGTTCTTGTTCGGGTGTGTGTGCATTTCTGATGGGTGTCATCAGCCATGACTCCAGTGCGTATCCAGCATCCTCCACTAGGTGACCATGTAGGATGTCCCTATTGACAAATGTCTGGTACAGCTGCATCAGGTGCCAGTTGTGGGAATCGTGGTAGCTTCAAGGGCAGCCAGCACACACATTCATTATTATGCCCTGGGCATTGCACACAACCTGGCAGTTGATGGAGGGGAAGCCCTTGCGGTTGATATAGACCCTACCCCACTCACCTGGTGGTGCTTTAATGCCTATGTGCGTGCAGTCTATTACACCCACTACCCCAGGGTATTCTGCTATTTGGTGGAAGAGACACATATTGCTGGCCAACGCCTCACGGGTGATGGGGAAATATACGTGCTCACTGACATGTGCTGACATGGCATCCAGGAACTGGTGAAGTACCCTGGATGCTGATGCCTGTGAAATCCCCATCATATCCCCAGTTGGCCTTTGGAAGGTACCTGTAGCTAGTATTCTTAGGCCTACACATACCTTGGTATCCAATGGGATGGGTTCCCCTCTGTTAGTTCTGCGTGTCATGCGTGGCCGGCACAGCTCAACAATTTGTTGTAGGAGGTCCCTGTCCACCCTATAATGCTCCACTATCTCCAGCTTATGTAGCCCTTGGTAGGTTACCCTGGGTCTGTACACTCTTTTCCGACTCCTCACTGTCGGTTGCTCAGCAGCATTCACATCCTCAACACCCACAGCCTCTTGCACATGCTGGTTTATGATAGCAAAGGCAGCTCCTAACATTTTTTCTCTTGCTTTCGTTTTGTAAAATTTCCCCATCTGTATACACTGGTGGTGCAGAGTTTTTGGGAAAAACAAGGGGGAAAGGTGTTTGCATAGTTTATAGTGGTGTGCTGGGCTGGGCCAGTCTGCTGCTTGTGTAATTGGCTGATTCTGATACATTTCACCTGTCATCTAAGCTAGTTCTCCTTGATTACCTTCCTACTGCTGTTTTCCCTTCCCATTGTCTCCATGTTTAAGCCCGTGTGTGCGCCATGCAAACGGAGTGCTCAAATGTGCACAGAGCTGCTTTTTTCCTGGTTTAACTTCCTTTTTCTTCATGTAAAACCTGGTGCGTGGCACGCACACCCGCTTACACTTTGTAAATAGTGCTAGGCAGGTTTAGACACACCACTAGCTTAGCTGTGCTAAGTTAGGAGCAATCCCGAGCCACAGGTCTTCAATCCGCTTACAGTATGCCTGACACACACCCCCCATGATGTCACCTATATCCTAGTCTTGCACCCAGCTATTTATACTCTTACACTCTTGGAACCTGCCTCACACCCTGGGAAAATCTAGGATTCACTAATCTTTCCCTCATTTGCATAGGATTGCCTGCTAATGCATAGTTACATGTCCCACACTGAACTGCCCCCCTTAGCAACCACTCCTCACTGGCCAGGTTGTCTTCTGCCTGCCATTGACTTGCATGGCAGAATACTGACTTTAGTTAGAATGCTCATTTTCAGTTTATTTTCTTATTTTCCCCCCGATTCCTATTGCACGCCACTGCCCTATGCTTAAACAGTCGAGATCGGTGAAAAAAAATTAAAAGTTGATTTTTTTTTAACAGTTTGCAATGCCAATGGCTTTATACTTGGCCACTGGCATGCTTCCTCAATGATATGCAGCCTTTATTTGGAGCTGTCATAGCTCCGTTTTGGAATTTGCAGAAATGTAATCGTTGACTAACCGAGTACATTTCTGCAGATTGCACTAGTCTTGCACGGACTATTGCAAGCTTCCTGGATTGCAAAATCACCTCATTTGCATGGAATTCTCCTGAAAATGAGGTTATTTGCAAACCAGGGCTTAGTCCGTGCAGGATTAGTGCTGGAGCTCTCGTGCACGCCCCTGCCGGCTGTTCCTGGTTGCACAGCAGACATATTGCCTGTGTGAGCTCCTGCACTCATCTTGCACTCCATGAAAGCTTATGAGAATCCGGGGGAGTAACTATTACATTGTTAATATTTTCTGAACAATTTACAATATCTCAGCAACTACTCAAGTTACAAAGATACTGCCAGCATTGTATTCATGTAGCTGAGAACTTTCACATGAGGCTAAAGAGCTCTGTCTCTGTTACTTGGTTGTTGAGATATTTAGAAAAATGTATTATATCTACATAAATTAATATCATAAAAACAACAGTTGATATCTATTTAACTGCACTAGAAACAGGTAAAATATTAATGCAGTTGAGTTTGCCATTGTGTAAGTTTTAAGTTGAAATCTTTTAAAACCGTGTACATAGCATGGTTTTGGAATTATTGATGCAAATATGAACAAGCAATATTTGACGTCTAGAGGCATCAGTAAGAGTTAACTGCAGATGCACCTGGAGGTGTCAGTTGGATGTAATGAGTCAACATATTCTTTACTTTTGCTCTTATAATATTCATATTTAATCATACCCATGTTTATTTTATCTACTTTTTGTAGCTTCCAAAAGTCTTTGGCACATAGTTTCTCCCATAACTTTTTTACTGTTTTACATTTCAAAAACACATGTTTAGTAGTTTCCTTTTGTTGACAATGTAAACATCTTCTATCATATTTCTTTTTATATGGCAAGTTTCCATTTACTGTAATTTATCATTACCAGTCCCACAAAAAATCTTAACAGTCTATTTTCTGATTACACCATTTGGTTCGTATTTGTATAGTTTTAATTTTTTTCATCTTTTAGAATTTTCCATGGTTTTACATAGTAATGTTTTATCATTAAATTTGTATACCATATTTTTCTATCTTTTTCTATATCAACAATTTTTATTTTCCACAAAAATATTTTTTGTTAAAATTCCACTTCTTCATTTATACAATTCTTTTCTCTTTTCCTCTTTTTTACCATATCCCAACATTTATCTTAGTTATATTTATACATTTTACAACTAATCTCTAATCTTTTTCATTTACCTACTTTAACACCTTGTACAAAATGAAGCAGCATATACTGTTAGGTTAGTTAACGCTAAACCTCCTCCCTCTTTATTTACATACAAAACTCCTCTTTTTCTGGGTTTAATCTAGAGCCCCATATAAATGAAAAAATTATCAGCAATAATTCCTTTACAAATACTGTTGGTAACATAATATACTTACTAAGTATGCTATTTTTCCCATCAGTACTGAATTTATCAAATAAGCCTTTTTTTCTGAATGACAGTTTGTATGTTCTCCAGAAAAGACAGATTTGTTTTAATAAAACAATGTACTAAATGAGCAGTTGTCAAAAGAACTTTAATAATATATAAAAGAATAAAAACAGGTAAGCGCTTTCATAGAACACTCTACTACTTCAGAACAGGTCTGAAGAAGTAGAGTGTTCTACAAAAGCACTCAAAAAACTCCAGCTGTACTTCAAAAGAAATCCCAATCCCTCTGAGCTACACGCTCTAGGGACCTAAACCTTGTCACCACAATAAACAGGACATACTGGAGGGATAGATTTCTGTCCCAGAGACGTCCCATACTTTGGAACAGGCTACCCATCTATGTCAAGCAAAGTTCATTAGCACTCTTCAAGGAAAATATTGATGAGTGGATGGGAAATAGGAAATACACCCTGGGATCACTTCTGTGTCTCTGCTCGACAGTGGCACAGGAAAATAACTTTCTTGGGTCGTGTAAGCCAGGGAACCTTTTTGGCTAGGCTTATGTAGGCCCTTGGGCCAATAGCCTAGTACCTACCTATGAACCTATAATAGGTAACAGGCCATTCTAAGCTGAGCCCAAAGGTGAGTATCAAACACTGTACTTTCTGACTGCGTGTCAAACACCTTAACCATTATACCAAGCCCCGCTCATTAGCTGTATATATTCTTCTTTGTCCATTTCCTTTCTTTTTTTCTTGTGGACTTATCCCTTTAAATTTTATTTTAATGTCTTGCAGCCTTTAACCAATAGAATTCTTTTTTTCATTTATTACCTCCCAATTTAATTATTCTTCATCACTTTTTCAGTACCTTCTTTTATGTCTTCTTTATTATATTTTTTCTTCTATTATCACTACTTAAAAAATGTATTTTCTTTGTTACTTTTTCTCTCTTTTTCTTACCATTATTTTCATTTTTGCAATCCATCCATAAATGTCCAATTTTATTATATTTATAACCTTTCAGTTCACGATTTTTGCACCATGTCCCATTCCCCATAAATATAACATAGGTTCATAGGTTCATAGGTAGGCAATAGGCTATCTGCCTGAAGGCATTTATAAGCCTAGCCGAAATGTGTTGGCTTTCACCACCCCCTTAGATTAGTTCCCTGTGCCTCTGTCCAGCAGAGCCATTGAAGTGATCCCTGGGGTAAACTTTCTGTTTCCCATCTACTCGTCAAGGTTTCTCTTGAAAAGTGTTAGCGAGGAGCTCTGCCTAATGTAGATTGGAATCTTGTTCCAGAGCATGGAAAGTCTCTGGGACAAGAATATATCCCTCCAGCACATCCTATTTATTGTTGTGGTGAGGTTTAGATCCCTAAAGCGTGTGGCTCGGGGGGATGCGGTTTTCTTTAGGTGGAGCATGTCCATCAATTCTGGGTTGGACATGGCCTTGTATGTCAGGCAGAGATCACCTCTGAGTTGGTGGTATGCAACCGAGTACAGCTGGAGTTTCTTCAGTCGAGCTGCATAGGGCATCTGTTTGAGGCCAGTGATCCTATTGGTGAGATACTTCTGTGGTCTTTCCAGCTGTTGCAGGTGTCTTGTAAGGTACATCCCAAATGGGGCATTGTACTCTATGATGGGTCTGATGAGTGATGAGTAGAGAGGACACAATGACCTCTTTTGATCTGGATGTGAACCCTTTTGTGATTAGGTGGGCCACGTAGAAGGATTTTCTAACCACTTTGGCAATGTGATTATCAAAGGTGAGATTACTATCTATTTGGGTCCCCAGATCCCTTATTATGTCTTCCGTTTTTAGGGGGCTACCACCTATGTGGTAGGTTGTGGGTACTTTGTTTTTTCCAAAGGGGATGACTATGCACTTTTTGGCATTTAGCTTGAGGCAATGATTTTGACACCAGGTATCTGTCTCAGTGAGACCCTTTTGGAGGATGTCTGTGTCAGCTGGAGAGTCAATTCTAGCACCTAGTTTACAGTCATCTGCGAACTTGGTCAGCCATAGTCCTCCTGTGCTTGCCTGTACCTCTGAGAAGTATATGATGAACAGGAGGGGGTCCTAGGACTGAGCCCTGGAGAACACCACATGTAACCAGTTTAGAGTCGGACCTAGCTCCCGCAACTCTCACCATGTGGGTTCTGTCTGTGAGCCAGTTGGCAACCCATCTTGTGACGTAGGGGTTTATGTTCAGGCTGGTGAGCTTGTCTATAATACCAGAATGGGAATGGTGTCAGAGGCCTTAGCGAGGTCTAGGTAGGCTGTGTGTACCACCTTTCCCTCATCTATAGCCTTGGTAACTGTCTCAAAGAAGTCCACCAGGTTTAGGAGGCATGATCTGCCCTTAACAAAACCGAACTGGGTAGGGTCCAGTGTTTGGAGGTTCCCAATGTCTCTGTTAATGAGTTCCATGATGATGCATAGGGTGATAGTTCCCGGTGTCTGTTGTGGCTCAACCTTTGTGGAGCAGAATAACCATTGCTGTGTGCTACTCTACGGGTAAATAGCCTGTGGAGAGGCTGAATTTGAACAGTGTGTTTAGGTGAGGGGTTAGTTCATCTTTGAGCTCATGTAGGATGCAGCCTGGGGCACCGTCCGGTCCCATTTATGCTGTGTTTTTGGCTTTCAAGAGGGCTGTTTTATCCCAAGTGTCTGTGATTTCAGGGACTCTACATTCTTCTGGTATGGTTATGGGCCCTTTTGCGGGTGAGGGGGGTGAAGTTTGCACTGAACCTGTCTGCCAGGATGTTGGAGATATCAGTCGGTTCAGTGTATTTTGTGCCATTTTGCACTAACTCTGATCAGATCTGAGCATTGCCACTTAGATTCTTGACATAGCTAAAGAATGCCTTGTGGTTATCTTTGGAGTCCTTGGCAATTTTTCTTTCAAAGCTCGCCTTGGATGATTTTATGAGGGATTGTAGTTTCTTGCTGATACTGATCAGGGATGTCTTACCTTCTTGGGATTTTACTCTTTTCTGTACTAGTTTCCTCCTTATATTGTATAGCTTGTTTGTGGCAGGAGTCCACCAGACTGGTTTCCTTTTCTTGGAGGAGTGAGTCTTGGTTTTGCTTGGGATGGCACAATCCATGCATTCTTGTAGGTGCCTGCAGAATGCATTTGTAAAGGATTTTGCAGCTTGGACAGCATTATCCTTCAGCATGGGGGCTTTGAAACTTTCCACCTTGGTCTTAAGTAACGTGAAGTTTGCTTTTGAAAAGTTTTTCATGGTGGTTTCCTTGTCTGGGGTTGGGGGCGGAATGTGGATATCCAAAGTGATTTGTTTATGGTCAGATCTAACCAGCAAGGGGTTGACCTCCAGTGTGGAACACCGGTCACTCATGTTGGTGATGACCAGGCCCAATATGTTGTCACCTCTGGTGGGAGTGTTGACCAGCTGAACCAGGGCATTTGAGTTTATAAATTCTAGGAAATGTTGGGCAAGGAAGTTAGTACTTGAGTAGTTCTCCCAGTTAATGTTTAGATAAATGAAATCACCCAATATTAGGGTGTTTGGTAGGATGTTTATGCTTCCCAGTATTTCCAGAAATGTGGAATGGGGGTCCTGCGACATGGTGGTGATCTGTAGCAAGCTACAATTTGAATTGCAGTTTTACCCATTGTTAGTTGCACGTGGATGTTCTCTGAAGCATCGTGCTGTGCCACTAACCTGGAGGTGTGGGTATCCTTGATGAATTGGATACGCCCCCACCTTTTGTATTTCGGTTTGGGTTCTGTGGCTGAAATGTATGGTATGAGTTGCAACCTGGTAGTGCTGGGGTGCTCTCTGGAGCCTTAATCCAGGTTTCTGTTACTGCACATATATCGATTTTCTCCATGCTGAGGAGTGCCTCGAGTGCGTTCATTTTGAGGTTTAGACTTCTGGCATTGAGTAGCATTACCCTCAGTTTTTTGTTACTTGTGCTATTTATGGTGGTGGGTTTTTCTTTTGAGCCTTGCCTAAAAAAGGCACTATGGGGTGGCAAGAGCCTTGGCCAGTATTCAAAAGCCTAAGGGTGACAGGTGCAAGCTGTCTCTAGTGAACCAGCGTGGCTTGTCGAGCATGTCATCCCAGGCGGACAGACACTGGATCCCCTTTGAATGACACCAGAAACTTAGCCAATTGTTGAAATCGAGAATTTTTTTCTTTATACAGTGGTATCATTCTTGGTGAGGGCAGGATGCTACTCAGGGTCAGGGTTATACCGGCCTGGGCTACATGATCAGAGAGCTCTTCCATGTCTCTTTTCATGTAGTCCAGGGAGGTATGGCTCAGGTCATTCACACCAACATGGACAATGACAGAGTCATATTTGTAATTGTTCTGGAGTGACCTGAGTGCTTGTGTTATGTGGCAGATCCTGGCATCCAACAGGCAGCTAACAGTAACCTTCTCCTTATTCAGCCTAGTGAGTGGGATGTCAGTGTGCCTGAATATAGAGTCAGCTATTACTAATATGTTGGGTATGTTATTTTGCCTTAAGGGCTGTGATTGCATGGCACACTGGTTTTGTAAAGTATGTGTTTCATGGTTTGTGTTGGGGGGTGGAGGTTGCTTGGTTGTTTGTTTTGGAGTTCTCTGTTGGTTTTGCAGATTTTTATTTAGAGCCTCCGAGTATGTTTTCATGTATTTATTTGTGTTTTTTGCCAGTGCTGGTTTAATGGGTCTTTGTGAGACTAGTGGTTTGATGCAAGTATTTCCCTTCTCCTCTTGACTGTCTGATCCAGTCTTGGGTTGAGAGAGCTTAGCCTCCAGTTTGGCTGTATAATTGCATCTCTCACATATATTAGTGTTTGGTGGTAGGAGGAGAGGGTTGTCTGTGTACATGAGGCAGTTGTAACATTGCCTCAAAATGCCCAGATTCACCATTTGGACTGGAGAGTACACCTGAAACTGCCCTTTGGACATGCCTGGATAGGTACAGTGAACTGTTTTACTGGATGGCTGGTAAGGGTGAGTAGAGAGTCTTGTCCTTCTGTACAGTACAAGATGGTCTAGTGCTAGGGTTTATACGTGCTTGCTCTAAGTTTTGAGCACATGCCAGGCTGAGAAATGAATGGCTTGAGTGCTTAAGTTGAAAGGTTGTCTAGTTCCAAGGGAAAAATTGAAGAGGAGACTTTTTGGAGCCGGGAATAGTTTTACCCTAGCTAACTGGCACTGCCTGGCTCACAAAACCGGGAAAATGTGGTATTTATAGCAGGGAAATGAAAGAGATCAAAATTAGTTCAAAATGGCCAATAAACTACTAATTTCTGGGCTGCAACCAGTCCTCCAGGGACAGATAGGCTGCTCAAAGCTCCCCTCTCTCACAGGTGAAGAGAAAAACTTCCTTCTATCCAAGTAAGTTATGGGCAAACACAGAGATTTGTAACACAGCCCTGAATTCAGCACTAACCGGAAAACTGGACTATACTAGCTTAGAAAGGCAGGAAACAAGTATATATATATTTTTCTGTTTTGTTTATTTTTCCAGAAAATAAAGCAGATACAATCAAAAAAACACTTTAAATGCACAGAAAAGGATACTTATTGTTATATATCGCAGATCCGAGTTGTAGCAAAGGTCCCTAGTAATAAAGTAGGAAGAAACACAAATACAGTAAAAGCAGATGAATAAAGTGCAATTTATATATATATATATATATATATATATATATATATATATATATATATATATATATATATATATATATATATATATATATATATATATATATATATAATGTATATATATATATATAAGTTAATTATCAAATGTCCTTCTTTTCCACAAGAAAAAGAAAACATGTTTTGGATTGTCCCCAGTATTTTACAACACCCCAGTCCCCTCCACATTTATCATGCTTGATATATGTAAAATTATTACAATATTAGAATCCCATCCACCAGTCCATAAAACCCTTATGTCATAAACTTTTGCAATGTCCAGTACTTATTTACACCTTTGTTTGAATTTGTGCATGAATTTTCTGTTTTGTTTCCCTGTTAAATGCTTCTATCACAAAAAGATTCCATTACAGTCTTTTTTTTTGCATTCTCCAAGAAACCTTTTCTTTGAAAAAACAGTCTCAAATATATTGCCACAAAATGTCTCATTTTAAATAATAATAAATGGTCTTAACTCATGTACTTTTACACTCAAAGGAGCTATTAAATTGTCTCACACTTCTTGAGTATTTCTTTTTCTTCTTTAATTTAAATCATTACCATATACTCTCAGTTTTAATTTTTTTCTTCTGCCTTCTTTTCTGCTACTCCCCTTTTGCCTTCTTTTACTTTCTCTGCATATGTTTTCTTTTCCATCTCACCACTATTTTTCAGTATTGCCTTTGGATTATTTTGTATTTTCTCTGTAATGTCCACCAGGAAATATCTCCTTCATTTTCTCGCCCATTCTGAAGCACCATTTCTTTAAGTAAATCATCTCACAACCCTCCTGACTGGAGGGTTGAAATTATACATCCACCATTTGCCAACTCATCTCCATCAAATTTCTTTGAAACATCACCTCAGAATTCTACAACATTCTCTGGACTCAATATTTGCTTTCTCCTCCATTTCTCTCACTGCTCCTTTATCTCCTTCTCTCACCATCTGACTCCTTGTTTCTCTGGGCTGCCTCTGTGCCTGAAACAGAAACAGGAAGTGCTCCTTTAAAATGGATGCCACTCACAACAACAATGAGTTGGGGAAATTCCCAGGTGTCCTGGCCAAATTTACCCAAGTAAGTATGAATACCACTTCAGGTTTCCCCTAAAAAGAGACCATTCATATAGTGGGACTAACCTGATTAACAAAAATATAAATAAATTATGGTTGCCACTATAACTCAGTTATTTTATTATATCATTACACTCTAACTATTTTAATGCATAAGAATTATTAAATGGGTATGGTTATTATATCTCAAGGGACCCCCCCCCCCCAGTGTAAAGTGATTTTGGAGGATTTATTTCCTAGAATCTACTTTAGGCTTCCTTTATATATGTTATAAACATAAAATAAACTAATTGAATTGTTTCGACTAAGGCTTCTAATTTTAAGTCCAAGTGCTGACAGACTCTTTCTCATGTTCTTCCTAAGGTGATAAAACTATTATTGTATTCCAGGGGCTGGTAACTAACCACTTTTGCTTCTACTTCTAAGAACTTTTAACATATATTTAGACTACTTTGCTATTCACAACTGCCTGCAGTGGGAAGATGTGTATTTCATCTTGAATGCTGGCAAAATGTGCAGTATTTGTTTAAAAATACTTTCCTTACAATACAGCACAGAACAAAATAAGTCCAATGTTCTGTTGTTAAATTTGGGTTAATGATATTGTTTTCTCTTTCTACGGAGCCACAAAACTCTTTGTGCATGACATTTTCCCACTTCATTTGTTTTGGTAAATATACAGTTGAATTGTTACACTATAGCATAGCAATGCTTCATCCAAACTATAGTTCCTAAGCATGACAAATTAATAGTTTTTTTCATGTTAGTAATGCAACAGATTGCACACTTGCCCTTGGTACAAAAGGCTGTGGGCTATATTCTCATACCAGCTAGAACAATTTCTGACACAGAGGGAGGTGCTGCACTTCTGAGTATGCTGTTCTACAGATGATAAGTTAAATCAAGGTTCCATCTGCTTACATTAGTGATAGCTCAGGTGGATGCAAAACTTTCCATAGCACCTATCAAAAACAGTAGGGGAACTTCTGTGATATCCTGGCCAAATTTCTCCTAGAATTATAAATTACAGCTTGGGTCTCACCTAAAAAAAAACAGGCTATTATCTAGTGGGATTAAGCCTGTCAACAAAGGATAAATAAATACAAATATGTTTTCTGTGTTGTGTACATTGTCAGGATTTGTAAGATTATGACATTCACTATTTTTCCATCGGGAAATGGTCTTCCATTTTTAAAACTGGATTGAGGGCTGTTACTATGTATCATATATTTTATACTTTATCATCATATTTAAATTATATATTATTACACAATGTTTTTGTGTTATTTTTTTACATGCCCTATGTGCCCCACAAGCTATCTACCATGCATCTATTGTGCCCTGGCAAGAAAAGGAACCGGGAGCCATGACTAGTTGCATGAGGTCTAGATCAGCCAGGATTTCTGAGATGTCAATGGATTTTGGGACTAAAAAGTTTAAAGTCAGAAAGATAACCATATTATTGTTTTTGTAGATTTTAGTGATGATGAAGTAAAGCAGGATTTTAAATTTGGGAAGTAAGGCAGGTGGTTTCAATTCCACAAGGTCAAGTACTTTCTTGTGGTTGGTGCTTACAAGTCTCTCACTACTGTTTCTGAAAATTCATTTATTGTCTCGTGGCTATGACTTTCCTTTTGTGCTGAAATCTAGGAAGCAAAGTGCCAATAAAACATAAATAATACATATATTTTTGAAGCCCTTGGTTAGATAGCGAGTTAATACCAAGATGCCTATTCATACATAGTAATTCTTTGCTCATAATCTTCAATTAAGCCCTTTGTATTCATTTTATATAGAACTATAAGTTTATATAACAATTGTTAAGTGATTCATAACTTACTTAATTACATGCATTACCTTCGTGATATCGTGAGATTATGAATATCTTTGAAAAGCTTGTCCTATATAGTTTTTATGTATAGGCTTTTACCCCACATAACCCACTACAGGTCTTTTTAGTAGCTGTATCTCATATTTTTAAAAATATGTTCTATATAAATATGGGAGATCATTTTAGTTTATGCTTTACTATTTCTTTTGTATATAATTTTAAATAATTTCATTTAATGAGTTATGTTGAATGTATACATTTTGTATATTATGAAATTTCTTTTTATAGAAATGATTATTTGAAACAACATGATGCACAAACCAGTTTTGTTTTTATATTCCCAAAAATATAGGTTTCCTCACCATATTGCTTGTTTTTAGAAGTGTTGTTATTTAATGTTTTTTATACACTATATTACATATATTTCATAGTTCTGTTAAAAACATACAAGAATGATTTTTTTCTGATTTAAATATATACATCACATCATATTTACATGTTTTATATTTTATATATTTTTTCTTATACTTATTTACATATTATGTGCATACATATATTTATACATTTATCTGATATGTATTTGCATTTATTGGTTAGTATTTACTATAAACATATACATACATATTTTCTGTTTATAGATTAGCACTATTTTTATATATATATCTAGTAGACTATTAGTGTAGTCAAGAGCGCTGTATAAATATCAAGTAAAAAGATGGTTTTGTTTGCAGTTTACGTTATGATTTTAGTCTCCGTCATTGAGACTATTTTATTAAATAGAACACATAGAACAACATAGTGTGTGCTTCATACAGCCGCTACGTCTAATTTTATTTTAGAATGTAGTCTTTATAACATTTGTTGAGTAAATACAATTATTGAGAGATTTTTTCTCTTAGAAAAATAACATTATGCAATGATTTTTGCCTCAACGCAATGGATGTCAGTCAATATGTATGTTTAAACTTATTTCATTGACTTATGCGGATGTGTTGTTATTTAAGGCATACATTTTTAAAAACGTTCTGACTTTAAGAATTTAAAATGGCTTATTAGATTGGATCAATTAATCAATTAACAGCTGCAGTTATATGATATTAAGGGAATGAAGCATTGTTGTGTTTAAACTTGTCTGAAGAAGCGTGCACCTGGCAGCACGCGAAAGCGCTTACTCTTTTTGGATTTTATATGAATTAAAAGCATCTTCATCATTCGAAGTTTGGTCTTCTTCGTTTTTACTACTAAAACATAAATAAACATTAGCCTTGATAATAAATGGAGAGGCACTGGTGAATTGGATGTTTTATGATCTGCAGTAAAACTAAGAATGTTTTTTGAACTACAAATCAGTCAGGCTGACTTTTTTAACCAGAATGACCAGTCCTGTGAGTGAAGTAAAAGGCTGCTATAATAAAGGACGACGTGTAGCTCTAGTCTCTAATTTAAAAAAAATATATATTTTCTGTGTGTGTGTGTGTGTGTGTGTGTGTGTGTGTGTGTGTGTGTGTGTGTGTGTGTGTGTGTGTGTGTGTGTGTGAGTTGTAGAGCCTGCATACGTGTGCTAATATCTAGTGCTGCTAGACAGAAAGTGAATTTATCTGTAAACCTACCCTTAAAACTGAAACCTGTAACTTAGCTAAAACAAACCCATTATATGGAAACAAACTTAGAGCACCCAGTTTGCAGCAACTAGTTTGCACATTAAACAGCACTACTATCAGATCTTAACACAATATAGCCTAGTCTAGGGCCAAACCCCGGAGACCACTCAAAGTTATGTATAACCCAGTCCACAACCTACAGTAACCCACCCAAATACAGGTTCAGACACCATGGATATGCAATTTCCAATGTCTCTGTTGCCAGCATGGTAGATATGGGTATTCTGAGACAATGTAGCAGTTTTATCATATTTACACACAACCATTTAATCCTTAAAGAAACAAAGACAGTATGCAAGAGATGCACATGCACAATTTTACTGGAGGCAGAAATCTTGCATACAAACAAGGCTGTGAATAGCATATACACTACATCCACTACACATAGTGTCTATCACAGAAATAGACCATCTTATGATGAGGCACTAAAACACAATCTTCCCAAAAGTCAAAGACATCCTAAGCCTTTAAACATCAGCACCTATCCTCACCAATGTCTAAATCACTCAGCAAATAAAACACCACACACACACCTACAGCCAGTTGTGCCCCAACAGCAAAGCCCACAAAGGCAAGCAAACACATTACTGAGGACTCTTGCCATGTGGGACTCCAGTGTACTACACACAGGTGCCCCACTCCACATACTGAACAAGGATAAGATGATGGTTATTTACTTATCTGGAGCCAGGATTTGCCAAGTTGTACACTCAGTCAAGTCACTATACTACAGGTACCAGTATGATTCTGTCATAGTCCATGTGGGTGTAAATGACCTGAGACATACCTCAATTGACTATATGAAGAAAGGCATTGTTGATTTCTCTGAATATGTGTCTCAGGCAGGTATGTGTCTTGCATTGAGAAGCATTCTACTTTCACCAAAAATGATGTCACAGTAAAAACAAAAGATGATTGACTTCAATAACTGGCTTAGTTTCTGGTGTCTTTCCAAGGGGATTCAAAAATTTTCAGCATGGGAGGACATGGGTAAAAGCCATGCTGCTTTGAAAAGGATGGTTTGCACCTGCCTCATCTAGGCTTCTGAATATTGGCTTAAACTCTGTCTGCGCCCTTAAACTCTTTTTAGGCAATACCAAACTGACAAGCCTACCAATATACTGAATAAAACCTAAAGAAACCTAAAGGTATTTCTGCTCAATGCTATGATTCTAAACAAGAAATTTTACCCCCTACAAGCTCTCCTCATTCTGGAGAATATAGATATCTGTGACATTATCGAGACATGATTTAAATCCACAGAAAGTACTCTGGCAGTGCAAAGCTTTAGTGCCTTCAACACATTTAGACCAACAGCTGCACAGACAGAGACAAAACTTGGAGGAGTCTCAATCTATATTAGCAACAAGCATAACTCTAGGTTGGTTGAACATGACGATGCTCTGGAATTTATCCATGAGCAAATCACCATAGACAAAGTCCCATGCCGTATTCTAGTAAGCTATAGGTTATCCTCTATTTCCCTAGAATCCCATAGCTTGTAAATAAACCTAGTGGAGACACTAACTATTAAACCAAATACCCTATTCATGAGAGACTGTATCTATCTCTTCAGATTAGGAAACATACATTGCCTCATACTTGCAGGCACAATGATTCCTGGACTTTATTAACACAAATACACTTGACGGATAGTGTGCACACCCACTAATGGTTCAAACATACTGGAGCTGGTACTCACCAATATGGGAGACTGATGCACCATCACACAGTGTCATGTCCTCACTGTTGAGGTTGGACCACAACACTGTCTCTGTCAAAATAAAAATCAGCTCAGCAACCCTAGCAAACCCTGTAACAGTTAGGAACTATTCCAAAGGAAACTACATCATATTAAGTAATAGTTTGTCAAAATTCAGTGCCCCTCCAAACCTCAAGTTCACAGCAACCTATGCAGAATTGTTCACAGAGACCTTGTACAACCATGAAAATGGCTCTATAGAGGCTGCTGTACCTACTAGATGAAAACCAAAAACAAGCTCTAAAAAGCAATCCACACTGATGGAATTCTAGCCTTAATAGGGTTAGAAGAAAAGGAAAACGTCACAGTTAAAATTAACTAGCATAACTCTCATAAGCATAGGAGCATTCTAACTGAAATAAACAGGAAACTAAAAGAACTAATTAATTTCAACAAGGTCAGTTATGAAGACAGCCGTACAGGCCAAAGGCAACCACAAGGCTTCCTTCAACAACTATGTCTGAAACCTCAAAGGCAGCATACATCAGTGTGTTGAACTGGTGATTAATGGTGCTACCTTCACTAAGCAGAGCACATAGCAAATTTGCTGGCTGACAAACCAGTTCAGACTTTACCTCCATTTCCCCCTGCCTTTTCTCATGAAATACCTACAAGCATAACACTCCGAATATTAACATGTAGCAGGTTAAAAGGGCACTCACTAAGGTAAAAAACACAGCCTCAGTGGGACCTCAACAATATCATGGGATGCCTCCTAAATAGCTTGAAACATGACCTATCAGACCATCTGAGCCACTTTTCAAATATAGCCTCAAAACAGGCTTTGTACCATGAGAACGGAAACTGCAATGGTTATCCCACTTCACAAGGGCAGACCATCAACTGACCCTGGAAACTGCAGACCTATTAGTCTGAATAGTCTAATGTGCAAACCCATGGAACAAATTATCATGGAAATGATCAACAAAGACATGGGCAACCTTCAAACACTGGACTCAACCCAGTTTGGCTTTGCCAAGAGAAGATCATGCCGACTAAATCTGGTGGAATTCTTTGAAAGGGCCACTAAGGCAATGGATGGGGAGAAAATGGTGTATACCACCTACCTGGACTTGGCTAAATAATTTGATACAATATCCCACTTGCGTATAGTTGACAAACTCGCCAAACTAGGCATAAACTCCATTGTAACTCACTGGATTTCCAGCTGACTCACAAACAGGATCCAGGAAGTCAGGATTAGTGAGACCACCTCCAATAATAGACCTATCACCAGAAGTTCCTCAGAGCTCTGTGCTTGGCCTGCTCCTGTTTGGCATCTACTTTTCAGGGGTAAAGGCTAATGTCAAGGGCCTTTAGTTGTCCAAATTCATATATGAATGCAAACTGGGAGTTATCAAAGATTTCCCCCATGATACAAACATCTTAGAAGATGGCCTAACACAGACAAATGAGTGGTGTCAAAGTCATGGATTAAAACTCAGTGCCACAAAATGTATTATAGTGCCTTTTAGGAAAACTGCCACCCAAGTTAATTACTCCCCCAATAAGAAACCCCTAGCATTTGACTGGTAGTCAGGGATCTGGGAATATATGCAGACAGCAACCTGGCCTTTGACAAACATGTGGCCAAGGTAGAAAGAAAATAATTCTATGTTGCCCAATTTGTAAGAAAGGACATGGCATCCAGGTCTAAGGAAGTTATAGTGCCACTTTATTTGGCCCTTATCAGACCCATCACTGAGTATAATGCCCCCTTTGGCATGTACCTGACTAGACATATGCAACAGCTGGAATGCCCACAAGGGTTCCTTATCAGGATAATCCAGGGTATAAACACATCGCCCTGTATGGATCACCTTAAAGCCCTGTCTCTATACACAGAACCTAAATGTTTCTGAGAGGTGATCTATGCCTATTATACAAGGCATTCTGGGATCCATCTCTGATTAACCTTTTCTACATCTGCAAAACAAACAGCATCAGAACTGAGGATTTAAATTTTCCTTGTGATATAAATAAGACATGCTGGTGAGACAGACATGTGTCTCATACGATCCCCATGCACAAGAACAAGATCCTCATCCATGTGAAGCAGAGTCCATCTCTAAACCTATTAAAATGTAACCTTGACTAATGGATGGAAATTCAGAAATTCACCCTGGTTCTGGTCCCCATGTCTCTGATAGACAGAGGCAAACAGTAATGCCCAAAATAACATGGACCCCCCACATAACCTCTAGGATCTTACTAACTAAGATGCCCCCTCTTAATAAATGCTCATAATACATAGAGATACAATTAAGTTGGGTTGCATGGCTAGCTCTATAAAGGCCATGGTGTCATCAGCCTAATATATACCTATGAACCTAGGAATCTATATGCAGTGGCTTGTGGTTGCCTTGCCTTAATTTACTGGACTGATTTTCCTTTACTCCATATATGAGAACCATCATTCATAAATGCTCCATACCTTACTGTCAGTTCAGCTGCCATCCCACACACTTGAAGAGTTTGTTTCTCCTACATTAAACAGTAACAAATCAAAAAGCCTTAATCTAGTCTGTTTTTGTATTCTACCACATTCTTCTAATGATAGTAGTGAAGATATTGCGTTGATGTATGTGTACCACAATTTTTAACTTATTACAATGGGAGATTAAGCTAGTGGAAATTTGGTTTGTACACCAGGTGAATGCCTCTGCTCTTTTTGGTACATACCTTGGGATCTGAGATCTTTTACATCCATCTGCTATGCTGCACAGGGGTGTTAGTTTCAGAAAACAAAAAGAAGCTGGTATGATAATGCAATCCACAATTTTCAAATCTTCCAGCATCAAAGACAAGAATGCGGCATGTTGAGTTACTGAGCTGTCTGTGTTACACCGGCACCATCAGTGGATTCGGTCTACATTTATTATCTGGTATCTGAAAAGGGTTCAGACAGTGCACCATTACTTCTGCAGAAAATGTCAGATGTTAGATGGAAATACTTGCAACCTCATACACAGTAATCTAGACTGTTCACTCTTTCTTTGGACTCACCCTGCTGAAGATGTCATCTTCACTTTTCTGTCTATCTTCAGCAACTTGGCCAAATCCAAGTATTTTGTCATAGATCATGTTGGCAATAATGGTACAGAAGTCTCATAAAGACAAGCAATAGCATCAATACTAGAAAAATAAAAATAAAAGTTCTTATAATCTCACACTTACGAAATTCTACTAAAGAACAAAAAGCTGTGTAACAAATACAGTCCAATACAACCATGATCAACCTCTATTATACTCAAAGCAGCGCAATCCCATCTTCTTCAGAGTTCTAAAGCAAAGTTTAATGTTCAATAATACCTCATGGAACTCCAAACAAACAAATGAAAATAGTCATAAAAAGGCAAAATGAAGCATGCAGGGAATGAAAGCCCTTACCAGTTGGATTTTTATGTAATACAGTCATTTTGTGTTTTTAGCTGTTCATTTTTTATTAAAGTTTAATGTTCGTGTTGGCAATATTTTGGCAATATTTTTACAACATTATTTCTGTGAACACACATTTTCATCAAACCTAATAACTCTTGCAGCATAAGTTGCAACCTCCTCCATTCTTTAAAGTGCCCAAGTAAGCCTTATTAAAATCTTTTACTGAAGTTCAATGCTTGCTTATTAACTGTTGCTTTCCTGACACACCAATTTTTATAACAGGCTACTTGATCCATCTCCGTCCACTTTACTGTCATGCTAAACCACAGGATACTTGGAAAACATATT
>NC_056731.1:1793174680-1793177180 GCF_019279795.1 Protopterus annectens | reverse complement strand
ACCATGGACCTTTATACCACCATCACACTCTATTTTAGAGGCATTTGAGAAGGCCTGTGAAGATGATTTATTTAAATTCTATAATCAACATGATGTTAAACCAGATTTTTATAATATGAGTAAAAATGAACATGAAGCATTACTGAGTTTGCAAAATAATACAAATATAATAATCAGACAGGCTGATAAAGGTAGAGCAATTATTGTGATGGACAGAGATGTATACATATATAAAATTGAGTCTATGTTAGCAGACAAAGAAACTTATAGTATGCTCAATGGTGCAGCCCTGAATAAGCTAATAAAAAATGTTCATAGTAATCTTTATGATTTGTTGTTAAGTAACATTATTGATATGACATCATATAATTATTTTTTGGTTGATAAGCCATTAGTTCCTACATTCAGAGGTCTTCCTAAAATTCACAAGGATGCTCTTGATTCTCCCCTAAGACCCATAGTATCTAGTAAGGGTTGGCTCACTGAGCCTATGTCTATATATCTAGATAAACAGTTTAAACCCATACTGGCTAATATTAAACAAGTATTAAGGGACACACAACAATTTCTTGAAAATCTAGCTACATCCAACGATATAAGACCAATAAGGAACACAGATTTCCTGGTGTGTTTAGATGTAAGATCACTTTTTACATCGATCCCCAATAATGTGGGAATAGAATATGTAAGACTGTTACTTTTAGAACATGGAATACCTAATAATCAAGTTATAAAATTGATGTTGATCCTTGAAACTGTGTTGGAAAATAATGTGTTATGTTATGGGGGAGCGTAGTATCTACAAGGCAAAGGTGTTGCCATGGGTACACCATGCGCCAATGCATATGCCAACTTAGTAATGGCATATTGGGAGAATACATATTTGTTAAACAACCTAAGATTTAAAGATTATATTAAATATTATGGACGTTTTGTAGATGATGTATTCTTTTTATGGGATAGTACAGAACAAGATCTTAAAGACTTGATTATATATATCAACAGTACTACTAGTTTCCTATTCTTTGAATACACTTACTCACAAACTAATATACAATTCTTAGATGTTATGGTTCATAATGATACTGATGGTATTAATACAGGTATGTACAGGAAGACTTGTTGGAAAAAACAACTTGTTATATCGAAATAGTATGCATCCCAAGCACATTTATTCCAACATTATTAAGAGCCAAGCATATAGGGTTTCTAGACTGACTACAAAGGAAAATGAATTTGTACAACACAATGAGACTTTAAAAGAGAATTTTCTTGCTAGAGGCTATAATAATACAGAGATAGATGAAGCATTGGGTTTTTGTAAGACACATAGGAATGGTAAAGGAACTCCTTTCTTTCAAAGACATAATAATTATAATACTGGTGAGAAGAGTCAGATTGGAGATACAGTTACCGAGAGAGCCAACAATAAGAAATCCAAGGGGAATAGATTGGTCATACCATATACGAATAGAAACACACAGATAAAAAAGATTATTGAAAACAATTGGAAGATATTACAAGTAGATGAAAAGATTAAGGATTTATTAGATCCAAGACCACATCTAACATACAGAAATATGAAGTCACTGAAACGGCTATTATGTTAAGAGGATGCTAGGACAATGAACATGCACTCACAGAGAATAGGGACTTTTGCGTGTAGGTCCTGCAATCAGTGCTCATATATTTCAAAAGAGAATAGATTCAAACATCCCACTACGGGTCGTGAATATAAATCCAATTTTTATGCAGACTGTAGGTCTCGTGATCTGGTCTACCTAGCACAATGTCAATTATGCAACAGTTTCTATGTTGGTATGACAAACAGAACTTTGAGAGAACGAATTAGAGAACACACATATGCCATTAATAAAGAGAACATGAACAATGCCCTTGCGAAACACACTGTAGAAAATGGCCTCAAACATGTTTTTAAGTTCAGGGTGTTACAATTAGTGAATAAAATATCCAGGTTAGGCAATATCAAAAATTATATGGAGGAATTGGAAAACAAATGGATCATTAGATTACAGGCACATGTAGGATATGGCTTAAATGATAAGATGTCACTTAAACCGCACCTGGCAGCTAGACCATATAACCATTAATCATGGTCTACTGCTATTATATAGGAGCTATATACACAGGTTTAGTATTTTAGAATGTGTCCTAGGGGTCATACATATACATATATACTTTTTTAGTCCTTCATACATATATTTTTTCATATATATGTTTTTATAGTTTTATGTCAATCATAAGTTATTTTTAATGTAGGTGTTGTATAACTTATGGACATTGCTGTTTCACAAAGAATTTGTTCAAAAAATGTTATAAAATGCGCTACTGACTATGAATGTTTATATGTCTTTAAATGCTTAATTGGAACATTACTTGATTGCTTAATTATAAGTACTATTTAAATATGGAGCAATGGCAAGTTTTTATTGAAGTCTGATGAAGCATTGTGAACCAACGTGAAAGCGCTAACTTTTGG
>NC_056731.1:1793137180-1793172180 GCF_019279795.1 Protopterus annectens | reverse complement strand
CAACTGGAAACAGTTATGTAAGTACATGTAAAAATAACTGTAGACTATGTCAATTTAACAGTGGAGCTTATCTTGTCAACTGGAGCACTCAGGCTAGATGATTTGTTATGGGTGCAATACAAGAAGGATTACCATAATGGTTAAAATGCTTACCTCACAGACACAGAGTTCAGGGTTTGAGTCTCACCTTTGAGGGAAATAAGTTAGGCTTAAAATGGCCCACAATGACAGTTAGCCTAGTACTTATCTATGAACCTAACATGTATAACTTAACCTCCAGCCATACAATTTATTGTACAGGAGAGCTCTTGCAACCACTGCTACTCTCCTCAAATGGACCACCCAGCCTAGTAAGTGTTTCATAAAATAGTTCAAAACAGCTGCACAACATGTGATCTGAAGTAAGCCACTAGACAGAATTGTGTAAGTACATGTAAAAGTAACTGCAAGATATGCCAATGTGAAATAAAAAAAAAAATGAAAAATTCCAGTGGGCTGTCCGTCCTAAGGAGCATGGATGAGAGTCATTTACAGATAGTGGAGGAAAGGTCAGTGGAGACATTTGTAGTGTAGTAAGAAATTGACTGTGCTACAATGACATTTGTCACAAAAGGGGGAGGGTTGTAATATTAGTCTAGTAGCACATTCTTGGTTTTAATGTTCATAGAGAATTTGACTCCTTTTAATAAAGGGTCTACTTCATGTTGTCGTAACTGACAATATCGAGTCTGATATTGTCGGCATGACAATATTGAAAGTAAAGAACATCGTGCAAGTAAACGGAAATCTCCGTAAGGGGAGGTTTCCGTTTACCTTAATGTAGTGCTGTCTCGGAGTTGGTATATTTAAGTAGGGGGGTGTGAAGGGTGCCACCCCCCCCCCCGCCTACGCCATTTAGTTTTTTTTTTAAATTTTTTTTTTTTACATTATTCGATGTTTTACTTAATCGATCAATAAAGTTTGACCTTTATTGATTCGATTAAGTAAACTTTCAATAACATGATGCAGAATAAAGGATTCCTTGATCTTAGATTTTACCATAGCTTCTCATAAAAATCTTTGCCTAGAGGTTTGTACACATTTTACCAAATGAGCTAAATTAAGACATTACTTCAATAGGTCAGGTCCTCCTTTTCAAGCACTCTAAAATCTTTTGAATATGAATGAATTAACTTCAGAAGTAAATTCCTAGCTTCTTAGCTAGAACTGTAGTAATGATTTTTGCTTCATGAAAAAGTACTTTTTTGGGTAGTGGTTATCATACCTGCCACCCACCAAAAATAAAGCAGTATATCTTTATCTGGTTTAATAGTGTCAAAGTTTAAGGGTGCACTGCATGTTGGTCAAATAGAGCATTTAGAACACAGACTCCAGATTTAGAAAATAGACCAAAGGGCACATCTAGTTATCAAGTGATTTCTTAAAAAACATGCAGTGCATCTCTCTATATAATGTTAAAAGGTATTTTGTTCTAGAGCATTACCATGGACTGTGAAAAAAAATATCATCCTTGATGAAGTTCTACACCTGTCAGTTATACTCTAATACAGATATTACAAATATTTATCCTTTAATATAGTTTTACAAACATTTAGACTCATACAGGTTGTACAAAGATTTCTACTCTAATACTGGTCTTACAAAGATTTATGCTTTAATAAAGGTTTTACAAATATTTGGACTTTAATACTGGTCTTACAAATATTTATACTCTGTACTCTAATACTGGTCTTACAAATATTTATACTCTGTACTCTAATACTGGTCTTACAAATGTTTAAACTCTCTACTCTAATACTGGTCTTACAAAGATTTATACTCTGATACTGGTCTTATGTATGGCATATACTGCTTCACTAAGATTGAAGGTGCTTGTACTGTAAAATTCTTAAGAATTTAATGAATTAATAAATTAATCTGCTAATGACGGAAACAGTTCCTTCAAGACTGGCGCAAATTTTTTCTCAAATTTCATTTTAAAATTCAGGCTTCAGGCCATCTGGGTTTGGTGCTTTGCTTGCCTGAATTGCATCACCAACTGACACACTTTCTTGTAAAGGAATAATTTGTGTTACTGTGAAATTTCTTCCCTTAGTAGTCTTGGGAAGTACAATTGATCACTGAAGGTACTATAAAGTGGCTAAATGTGCCTTAGACAGATAATATATTTTTTAAAGTTTCTGTATAATGTTGTTTTTTAAAGTTTCTTTATAATGCTGTTAACATAAACTGTTTCAAAGTTTGGGATTCCTGGCTTACCCTTCAGATAGATCATAGTATGTTCTTTCTTCCTACTTTTTGAGTCCCTGACTGAAATCTTAGAGGATGTGATACCTTTTGCCCAATGGAACAGTTTAGTCTTTTCCTGAATGTTGTGCATCTTGGCATATTTCACTGCAGAAACCTCTTTCTTAATTTGCCTTACTTTCCTCCACAGATTTGCATCCTGACATTATAAGATTTTATAGGCCCATTTCTTTTAGCTTAAACTATTCTTACTTTGATTGATTTTTTATTTATTTTTACTCTTTTCTGCTTGTTTATCATTTTGAATGCCTTTATGTGGGCTTCTATTATGGCAAACCTATAATTGTCTCTTTGTCTATATACACATATGCCTGTATGCCATTTTTAAAATGGATGGTTTCTGTGGTGTTCCTCGGAATTAAGCTACTCAGAATTCCAGGTCAAGGTGTATCTCTATACTTCTGACTACATCCTCTCCATTCTCCTTAGGACAGACAGCCCCAGTTCAAAAAAGAATACTACAATGTATCTCTACTGTTGTAGTAGTCTTATCAACACCCACATAGTTTTGTTAATAAATGTATTAGCCTACTAACTATATTCCCCACGTTTCCTGTGTAACTGAACTCTTGCTCTAAGATTCACATATCCCTCTAAGACATTTAGCACAATATAGATGCCTCACCCTGTTTTCAGAACCCTGTCAATGGCATGATGAATTATTATGTTTAAATCAACCCCTAAAAAAGCTTTGCACCTTTCCATGTATCCAGCTGAGATGCCAGTATTTCAAGGTAATCTGCAATACAGACACAATCATTTCTAAAATTAATAGTGTAATCTGAAGTTCACACCTTGCAAAGTAACTGTCGGATTTGTTCTTGTGATCTTCAACTAACTGCCATCTGAGACTGTTGAAAACTAAGGTAATCAACCCTCCCATCCTACCCTTGCTGAATAGGCACAATTAAATGTGCACAGTTTCCAGCTTCCAAAATATTTACGTTAGTTATTTTTCAGCATATTTTCTTGCAGCATTGCAAATTTGAGTATAATATCCTCACAAAGTCTTAATCATATTCTTTTATTTCATAGAAGATCCCAAATATTTAGTAATTGCATGTTAAGCACATGCACAATTTACATGATAAAAAACACAATAACAGGAATAAAGGAGTATTAACAATGTGGCATAGCTAATCAGGCATTTGACTGATAGTAAAGATACAACTGATATCATGACTTGCACAATATTATGTAAACTGCCACATAAAAATCGTGAATACAGATTAAACTTCTCTAGCAGCTGAAGTCCTATTTGAGGAGTAAGGGGTAGACAGTAACTTTGACCCAAAAGTACTGCACTTTTATAACATGAATAAAAAATTTAAGAGACTTCTGTAGGACACACACACACACACACACACACACACACACACACGCACACGCTTTGCGCATTGCGCACATACACACACACACACACACACACGCACACATGCACACATGCACACATGCATACGCACGCACACGCACACACACGCACACACACACGCACGCAACACGCGCACACACACACACACACACACACACACACACACACACACACACACACACACACACACACACACACACACACACACACACACACACACACACACACACATAATTCTTTAGTATGCATATAGTGCATTACAACATACGTCCACAGTAATAACTAGCAAAAAAATGCAATCATGCTGCCTTCATGTGTGGTTTAAGAGATAAAAAGACTTAGTGTTTGTACTGATGTTTGTGGAGTCATCGGCATATTGTATAATAGAAGAGTGGGGGCAGGAGGAGTGGAGGTGATTGGTGAAGATGTTAAACAGTAGGGGGCCCTATAATGGAGCCTTGAGCTATGCTCATCTTGACTGGAAGAAAGGGAGATCAGGAAGAGAGCCATTTAACAAATTGCTGTCTGTTGGTGAGGTAGCTTGAAAACCGACTTATAGTGGAATCTGAGAGACTGACACCAGACAGTTTGGCAAGGAGCTTGGCATGGGAGACAATGTCAAATGCTTTAGAGAGGTCTAGGAAAAGACAGGAACCTAGTCTGTTATTATCCCTGTCTTGGGAGACAGTTTGCGTGAAGGATATAAGAGCAAAAGTTGTGCTGTGCTTGGGTAGTAACTGTGTTGGGTGGGAGTGAGTAGATTTTCTTTAAGAATGTTGCTCATGAGCTGTTTGTGTATACATTTCTCGAGTATTTTGAGAGGGGAGACTCTAAAACATACCCAGACTCTACCACATACCCAGCAGTCTTTATAAATTCACGAGCTTCCTTGACTTCCTTGAAACAATATGACAGCAAAATGTGTAGGGTTGTTGCTGAGTAGGAAAACTGAAACAGTCGTCAGGGCTCTTCATACCAATATGTGGTAAAAGGTTTGTGAAATGCTTTCAATACATGCCAAAGAAAGTGACAGGACCATGCCAATCACGCCAAAATTGTTTCAATGAGAATATTTTTTCTAAATTGTAAATTTTGCCCTCTAATTCCACTGACAAGTTTCTAATTTCCAGTTTGCATGTTAGCAAATTAAAATGTTGTTCCTTCATCCACTGCATCTGTTGTGTTATAGTCTTTTCAATTACAGCTAGTCTTAATTCATGCCTGTCACTTATTTCTTAGGTAGCCACAGTACCAGTACTCCCCCAAGGCTGGTAAGCCTTATCAAGGAATGTTGTATACCTACATTAGGATTATGAGTTGCCCTTTCAACAGCTATGCTGAAAAGTCATGATATGTGGTACTAACAGGCATGCTCACGATTTAATTCAAAAACATTACAGAAGATTCCACATAAAGTAAGAATTAAACTAGTATCATACTTCATTATTTATATAGAACATCTAGATTTGTATTTTAAAACTGATTATCTTTCTAAGTATGGGACTGAACATCGATCATCAGTACAAGTCCATGCACACTCCCCTGAGCTGACATTGACATTGCCAGGATGTATAGTAGCAACCTAGGCTGCATTGGGTTAAGTTTCTCTGCCTTCACAAACCTCAGACCCTGTGACCATACCGTTCCTAGCCAGAATGAGGATGAGTTTTGGGATTTCTTAATTTTACTTGGAGGTCTGAAATCTCAGGAAGCATATAAAGGAATCTTTTTATTTTTTTTTTTATTTTTTTTTATTTTAGTGATGTATGAGGGACTCTGGTCTGTACGTCTGCATGGCAAACAAGCATATGTTATATTAAAACATAAATGCAACTAACATAAGCCCATGCCTGGCAAAATATTTCTTGCTCAAAAATGGAGTCTAAATGGGTACCCCCATGCGAGAGGCATCCGTTGTCATATATTCTGTGGGAAGAGAAAGTGGTATGCACCATCTATCACTTTATATCCTGTTCCTTGTAGAAGAGGTATGGCCCTCCCCCCCAGTAAGCCACCATGCAGAATTTGACACACCAGATATACCCCTAAATCATGCTGAGGCTCAGAATATGACAGCATGCTTGTAATAAGGTAGGATGGTGGCAAGCTGCTAGGAGGCATAATTGGCATTGCTGACTGAGCTGAAATGCAATAACAGCATTCACTTAAATAGCTGCATTCAGACAACATCATGACTGTATATGAATGAATGTGCATGGGTTAGCTGCTGGCTGGTTCTATAACTGGAGCAAGGTGTTAGCTTAGCTGTACTAGAGTACAGGGAAGTAGAGGATCATTTTTCTTTTGTTTTTTGGTCCTTATCTTCGGGATGAAGAAGTGCCATTCTAGGGGACAATGCAAGGTGCCAGTTTAAGTACTATACCTTTGGGTGGATGTTTATAGACATTATCTACCTTCTCAGGAGTGCAAAGCACTGGATGTATTTCTCTCCAGTCAATATAAATGGTATCCTGTAGGGCAAATACTATGGGAGAAGTAACTGAAAATTTAACATCCTTTTTTACTCAGAAACTGTCTCACCAGTTCTAAGGGGAATATAGAAGCATTATAGCTTACACAATAGAAAACAACATAAGACTGAATCTCTGTCCAAAGCAGGGACTATGATAAGTAGAACTAAAGAGAGGTGGGGCTCATTGTCCTTGTACAGCTCGTAATCAGCAACAGCAGCATATTCAGAATGACTGTACCAGGCGTTGATGAAGGGAGATGACACAATCTGCTGCCATTAGATGCATCGGGGAGTGGGTGTTGATCATATCCACTCAGGAAAAGTTTTAGATAATATTTTTTTTCCTCCTAATCTTTTACCTTCTTCTGTCTGTCCAAGGCTGACTGACAATCATGTGAGACACTCTTCTTCTGGCTCCTAGTATGTCTATTCCCTGTAAGGCCAGTCCTCAAGGTGATTTAGGCCTCAAGCTTCTGAAATTTTCTCCTACATGTGATAGGCTGAAGCATGGTCACGTGTCACTCTTTTTCATTGTGTTCCTCTCCCGTGTAGACCAAAGAGTATGAGTTAGGGTTCTGGCTTGTGGTCTGATTTCTGCAAAAATACTTGACTTAGACTTTGAATGTGTAATTCTTCCAGTGAGTTACGTTACGAGACAGGACTGAACCATTCAAGTGGCAGAAAAGAACTGGGGTCATGGGTGACTGTCATGCCTTTTTAGACTAGAGTTCACCAGCAGAAAGGACCTGCATCTACAGGCACAGATGTTGCAGACGTTTCAGAACTATGCTGAGCCTGGGAGGGGTTTCAGTGTCCCATCTTTTGCAAGAAAAATATATGATTGAAATGCTTAGAATGTTAAGGACCAGCATTCCATATTATTAGGGTATTATAGGGAAGTCCATTAAGTATTATACTATTTACAGTATTTTACGTGTGATAATATGTAGTCAGTGCAGTGCAACCATAACATTTTGCATGTTTTACAAAATGACAATGACTTGAATTCCCCTACTACCTATTAATTCTTCAGCTGACAACTACACATACATTTATTCATAAACTTCAAGACTGTCTTGCCCCTAGCTCCCTACTTATATCTTATAACCCCACTAGGCCTTTACGATTTGAACACCAATTTCTTCTTCAAGTTCATAAACCCAAATTTCCTGTAAGTGCGTTTTTATATTCCAGGAGTATTGATAGACTATGGAATAACCTACCCACTTCTATTTGTATACAACAAAGCATCTCTAACTTCAAAACTCCACTGTTTAATCCCTTCCCCTCTAATTGGACATGTCACTGCTCATTTGCTTCCTCTGCCATTACTTAATTCTATCAATCAGACATAAATCTGTTCTTATCTTATCCAGTTCTTGACTAACTTTTGTCTCTATGACAACTCCTAACAAACTTTCTAATACTCCTGCCTCTCCTAATTTCCTAACCACTTTATCCCCTCCTCTCTCCCACCTGTCCCACTTTTCTTCTACTTCTATGTTCTACGCTCCTGTCCTTTTCTCTCTTCATAAGGTTTAGTCTTGACTCAATGTAATTCCTGAATTTCCTTACACTCCTTGGTCATATAACTGTATAACACTGACCTATTTTTTTCTTTTTTGCCCTGTACATACCATGTTGTTATTCCCTGTACAATGAATATGCCTTATCTTTATGATATGTATACTATTTTAACTACTGTTCATACTATTCTGATATTTATTTATGTAACTTCCATGATATGTTGGAAATTGCTTGTAACTTTATTTGAACTTTTATGTAAGTTCAGTATGTCTCCTTGGAGCTATTCTCCCCGGGCCTCCACTGAAAATGGGCTTTGTTTGGCCCAGTGGACTTTTCGGACAACAAATGCCAATAAATAAATAAATATATATTTTTTTCAACTGCAATTTTTACTATCATATAATGTCATATATTTGAGAAGCAGTTAGCAAGAAGGTTTCAAAGGGGTTCTGTGACTTGCATCTTGTTCTTTGTATAAACTAATCCTCTTGTTTTAGCTGAATCAAGATGTATATTTATTTCAGACTGCAAAAACACTATTAGCATTGTAATATCAAAAGAACCATACTTAATGACATGGTTACAATGTAATTTTCTAAGCCAAAAATCAGTTATATTTATAACAGGCATTTCTCCAAAATCATTTTGCTAAGTACTGCACAATCTCACAAAGAATTGTTCAAGTGAATCAATAAGAATCAATCAGTGCCTTCAATATTTGTGCAGAATATTTTCTACTTAAAATATCTTTCCAAGAATGATTCTAAAGACCAGAAATCAGTGTAATGAAGAAACAAAAGTACAACAAATCCAAGATGAAAGCAATCAGCATATAATGGATGGCTGCACACAAGCTCAGTCCAAATGACAATCTCAAATGAAACTTATAATAATTGCAACTTAAATAAATTGTGATCCAGGAAAAATTAAATATATTATATCCATTCCAAGAACATGTACTTGCTTAAAGCAACTTGGAGCTTTTACAGTCATGTTTACATGTTAAAACACTCAGTTGTGGGAAAAAAACGTGATCAGTCTGCAAAATGTTATTGATGATTTAGACAGTCCCAGAGAACATAATGTGTACTTTTACAGCATGCCAAATGGAGCACAGTTACTATTTACAGTTGTATACAACCTTCTATACCAAAATCAGTTTCTCTGTCTTGCACAGAAATTACAATCATGAATATATTGACCAACATAACCTAAGATCGCAGTCCTTAACATCAAGATAGACACCTAATTTTATAAAACTCCAAAAGACTTTAAAAACCTTGATCCTCAGCCCTAGACCTTTCTCCAATATAATTTATATAAGAGTATAGATTTTACAACACTCCAAACATAGAAGGTTATGATAGGGTCTCCAATTGTAACCATATTATTATGTTTTGAAAACAAAACTGTTAAGAAATTCAGCTCGAGTGAAGCTCTTGAAGTGAATCTTGGTATCCATGCAAAGAGCACATAATAGTGGGTTATGATAGGTGACACCCAATCATAATTCTTTGTAGTGCATGGAGTTTTATCTATTCCATTTACTAACTGTTACAAAAATAAATGCATAAATAAAAGCCAAAGTGTTTTCCTGGCTTTGAACACATAGACAGCAAGTAAAAAAAAATCAGGGGCAGTTTTTAAATAGTGCCCTTATTTAAATATGCTACTGACAAACTGACATCTGTAAACTTACATGAAGACAGGAGCAAAGATATTCAGGGATCCTTGAAAGTGAAGGAATATCTCTTCCCTTATATCTGACTGTAACAATGCTCAGGGAGTGTGCAACATTTGTTACATACAACACATTTGAAAGTGCTGTTACAGTTGGATCTCCCACAACAGTAGTGCATAACAGGTTTATCTTTTTTTTCTGGGGTGTAATTAGGGTGGTCCATGCACTTACAAAAATATTAAACTATGTCTGATGCAGGTCTTATGGATATTACAGAACATACAGTTCTAGAACTATCTAAATATATTGCATATGCATAATGACAATATAACATTATACAAGTAGGTACATAGTTACAATAACTACAGTCATTCACACAATCATAATCAAATAATCAAATAAGGCTTTATTCATTTATTTCTGAATTCAAGGCAGCTGCCTTTCATTTAATGCAAAATTGAAAACTCTTGCCTCAGACAGGTGCACATCTCTAGCAATTAGTTTGTAATTTTAGCTGACAGACACATTGTTCATCTGGCACTAACATAAACTTAATCATCAAAATAATGCTCACGGTAACTAAGGTTCACAACAGAGGTCTGCTTAATCTATCACCTATAATGTGGTTAAACGAGCATATCAAATTTATGTCAGTATATCAGCGGTGCATGCAAAGTTTCAAACTTAATTTTGTGTGTTAATGAAATATTCTTACATTTCCCTGTGTATTTCATTGTTGTGTTATTTTGATACAATATCTAAAAATATTGCACTCTGTATGAAACAATGTTAGTTAATGTAACACTTGCTGCCGTATTGATCCAATTTTGTTCCAAAAGACCAAACCAGCTACCTTAAAACAAAATGCAAATAAATAAGGATAATAGTACAACTTACCTGATGACGTCATCTGAACATAAGCCAGTAGATGAAGGTGCTGT
Source organism: Protopterus annectens (assembly GCF_019279795.1). Classification (NCBI taxonomy): domain Eukaryota; kingdom Metazoa; phylum Chordata; order Ceratodontiformes; family Protopteridae; genus Protopterus; species Protopterus annectens. Next base: position 1,793,161,879 of record NC_056731.1, on the reverse strand, counting down.
AATCTGACCGTAATGAACTGTGTGCTTGCAGTTATGAGACATATTGTCAATGTCCTTGGGGTGATTTTTCAAACTGGAAAGTAACCAGAAAAAAAGGTCATGTGAGACCTGAAACATATGGTGCATGCTGGAAATAATGTCAACATGACAACATGACCTACTTAAATGATCAGAGACCCAAATAGGAGCTGGCAAGAAGACAGCCATTGCAGATAAATAACACAATGTAGGTGAATGCTCATTAATAAAAATAGTCTCAGGTTTCATAGGGTCATAGCATCATAGGAGATTATTAGGCTGTTGACCCACTTGTCATTTTAAGCCTAACTGTTTCAACCAAATGTAAAACCGTAGAGGTATTAGTCAATACCCAAGATTGCATTTAGTGATGACTGTCCATGTCTAGGAGGGTTGTGGGCACTATCCCTGGTAAGCATTTACAATGCTCCATCCACAAATCCAGGTTCTTCTTGGACAGTGTCATAGAGGTGCTGTTCATGAATTGGTAGCCTGTTCCAAAGATGTGGCAATTGCTGGGAGATAAATCTGTCCCTCTAGCTTGTCCTTTTTAAGTCGCAGGCCATATTTTAGTCCCTGGAATGGGTAACCCTAGACCCATTTGATTTATGGATATGCAGTAAGTTCATTAGGTTTGGGTTTTGGGTTGCTCTGTAGGCCAGGTACACGTCTCCCCTAAGAAGTCTATATAATATGGAGTATATTGACAGAGATTTTAGTTGGTCCGATTAAGACATATGCTGGAGGCCCTTAATCTTCATTGTTAGAAACCTCTGTGGCCTCTCTAATTGATGTAGATGCAGGTGCAGTGCACCTGTTTGACATGTTGGTGAGGACCAGCTTTAGAATGCTTGTTCTTCTTGTCTGGGTATGGACAATTTGTTCCAGTGCATTTGAATTCACAAAATCATAGAACTTTTGTGCTAGCGAGTTTGGGTTAGAGTAGGTTTCCCATTTGATGGTGGGATAATTGAAATCCCTCATAACCAGTGTGTTCGGTAAATTTTGTATTGTCTTCAGTTTGGTTAAGGAGGCCTCATGGGTGTTATGACCCACAGAGGGGGATCTATAACTGGCTAGGACTTGAATGGGGGTCTTACCGAATGTGACCTGGACCTGGAGTAACTCCATGGAGTTGTACAGTCTAACTAGACGTGAGGTGAATTTCTCTCTAATATAGATTGAAACACCACTTCCTTTGGTTTTCACACATTCATTTTGTGATCTAAAGATTGGAAGGCATTGAAGCCTTGCAGGGCCAGAGTGTTATCTAGAGCCTTAAACCAGGTTTCTGTGACTGCACAGACATCTACATCTTCAAGTTATAGAAGTCCATCCAGAGAGTGTATTTTTTGGTTTAAACTCCTAGAATATAGCAGCATGACCCTTATTTTCTTCTCATTGGTTAATTTCACGTGGTAATGTTCTTTTCAAGACCTTGCCTAAAATAGACACTATGGGGAGGAAAGTGACTTTGCCAGCAGCCTCTGGCAAAGCAGTGAGGTTTGTTGACTGTGGCTTCCCAGACAAACAGGAACTGGATCCCCTTGGAGTGACACCAAAAATTAAGTCAATTATTGAAATCAATAATTTTTTGTTTATACTGTGGCTGTGGCATCATTCTAGGTGATGCTAGCATGCTTTTCAAGGCTATGAACATACCTACCTGGGACACATACTCAGAGAGCCTGACCATGTCCCTCTTCATATAGTCTAGTGAGGTATGTCCCAGGTCATTCACACCAACATGAGCGATGAAAGAGTCATAACGGTGCTTGTTGCTGAGAGACCTGAGTGCATGCATGATTTGGTGAATCCTGGCACCAGATAGGCAGCTGACCATGAATTTCTCCTTGTTCATCCTGGTGAATGGGACATCCATGCATCTCACTAGTGAGTCTCCAATGACAAGAAAGCTTGTTTTTTTTGTATTATTCCTTATGGGCTTGGTGGGTGAGACACTGATGTTACTATGCGTTATGGGGGCTGTGTTTTTGAGGTCTCTGGTGTTTTGGTAAGTTTGTTGAGAGAACCTCCATGTATATATATTTATGTGTTTGATGTGTACTATGTGTATGAGTAGGGATACTATGTGAATATGTAGTGGTGGGTGAGTTGACAATCTTCTCCATGCTACTGTTTTGTGTTTTTTTTTTTTTTTGTGGACTACTACTTCCTTCTACAATGGGGGTGGCATCCTCCCCCTGATCCTGGCCTATCCCCATCATGGGAATGTTTCCATGTCTTGAGGATTCTACACTGACAGTTTTCCCAGTCCTGGCCCCAGTGCACACACTGGGACTGGGCACTTTTTTTATCCTGGAATTGTGCACTCAGCTGTTTTGTTTTATTTTTCAATCTACCTCTCTCCATGATATATGCTATATATGGTACAGTCTGTATATCAGTGCTGCCTTAGTGAGATTTAGTGAAAACAAGGTACAACACAGGGAGACACTCACCAAGACCGGAGGATGAATTCATTTCCAGCATTACTACTCTCGCTTTTTTGCTGATTTCCTCATCCCTCCATTATCTCCATTTTATCTTCTCTAGCTTCTTTAATTTCTCCAAATCCTTTGGGTTTCTAGCACCATGACAGGACTGGACCCCATTCCTAAGTCTGAGTATAATTAAAGTTCATGAAATTACTATTGTTTCAATCTTTGATGTCACCCAGAAGTGCTCTTAGAAGCACCAGCAATGTGCCTAGCAATGATGCCTTCTGCAATTCGTATGGAGTTACATGTTTTGGTAACATATCTAAATACGATTGTAGACTATTTTTTATAAGACCCATTCCTCCTACTACTATTGGAACTGTCTGGGTATCTTTCTTCCACATTGCTCTAATTTCTGCCTGCAAATCCTGAAAGTTTATGACTTTGTGCCTCTCTGTAATCAGGACACTGTAGTCACTGGGTGTGGTGATTTCCATAATCAATGCTACTTTTATCTTCTTTTCATGGACCACTTTAAACGGTTTTCTCACATCTATCTTTTGAACTGCTGGTAATGGATGATCCCCTGTGATGTAGACTTCATATCTATGATACTTTGTGGTTCATGTTTCCAGTGTTTTGCAGCCACTTCAATACCATGATGTTTGCACAATCCCCAGTGCAGTAGACTCGCCACATTATTATGGCTTTCAGTATACAGTCCTTCTGCCATTAGTACATCACAACCAACAACAAGATGTGCAACTGTTTCCAATTCTGTTTTGCAAAGCCTACATTTGTCTGAGTCTCCCACATGTTCAATGGACTTTGTAAACCAATGTGTACATAGCCCACTATCTTGGGCTGCTAATATAACCTTTCATCTCTTGGTTTGAATTTGCCTCTCCTTAACCATTCCTGTGTTTGATCCTGATCAACATGTTGTTCTTCTAAGAGTTTTCCATTCTTGCAACTATATTTATGCATTTTCCACATTTCTTGCCTTCTTATTTGATCCTTCTCCTTATATTCTTTCCTTTGTTTTTTGGCACATTCAGTTGCGACCTGATTTCATCTACTTTAGGTATGATTTCCATTCCTGGTATGCTTCTGCTAGACTATTTATTTTATTTATTTTACATTTGTTGACCGGGCTAGTCTAACTGGAATTAAATCCATTTTCAGTAGAGGCCTGGGGAAAAAAGCTCCAACACAGTTAATATTATACAGTAAAAAAATAATAGGTTCAGAGTAGTAAAATAGCTCTAAGCAGTTACAGCCACAATAATTGTCTCAAATTCAAAGAATTATAATGATAATTAAAAAGGGTCTAAACAGGTTACAGAGATACAGATTAGGTACAGTTATCATTACAAGCATACCTAGCTCATGCTGAGGTGATATGGAATGCAATAGAAATAAAAACAAATTAGTAGTTTTCAAGTGGAAGCAGTATAACAAAGAGTATATACTGTTGATAAATTATACAAATGTATCATATGATACAGTGAGATGAAGATATATAGGAAGCAGCAAGAGTATGTAAGTAGGTGGATTATACTCTTGTTACGAGCAGAGAAGACAGTTAGTCAGGGTTAGTACAAGGACAAAGCCAGTGAGAACTGAGAAATTGTTTTATTTTTAGTTTAAAGAGTCTAATGGAGGTCAGAGATAGGAGTTCAGAGGGAAGTCTGTTCCAGTGTTTGCCTACGGAGTTCGAAAACAAAGAATCTCCAGCTGAGTTGTTGAATTTGTTGATAGTAATAAGTGGCTTATTAGAGGAGCATAGGTTCTTAAGATTGTTGTAGGGGGTAATGAGGGTAGTCAGTATAGGTGTAAAGGTGGGGTAGTACAAGCTCTTATGGATAATAGTGAGTTGTTGAGATAGTATCTGGTTATGAAACTCTAGCCATCCTAGTTGTTTTAGGTTGTTGCAGTGATGTGTTTTGAAAGGAGATCCTGTGGCAAATCTAGCAATGGAGTGATAGGCAGTAGCAAGTTTGTTTAGGTTGTGTTTTGAGAGATTGGTGTATATGGGTGAGGCATAGAGTAAGGTAGTGATTAAATGAGTTCTAGCTATAGCAATTTTGGTTGAAGGAGTAAGGAAGGGTTTGATTCTGTAAAGGGATCCCAGTTTATTATTTACTGTTTTTATAGTGATGTTAGTATGTGTGTCAAAGTTTAGATTATTATCTATGGTTATTCCAAGAAGTTTGGTGGTTGTGTCAGGAGATATGAGAGTCCCATTGTTGGATGTAAGAGTAAAGTGAAGAGGGGCAGACCTACGAGTAGGAGTAAAAAGTAGGAGTTTGGTTTTTTTAGGGTTAAGTAAAAGGCAACGGTTTAAAAACCATTGTTCAACTGTATTAAATGCATTTTGTGTAAGGGAATGTAGCTCGGTAGGGGTATTAGCTGAGCAAATAATAGTGGAGTCATCTGCATATTGGATGCAGGTAGCATGTGGGATTGCTAGGTGGAGGTCATTAATGAAAATGGAAAATAACAATGGGCCTAAAATAGAGCCCTGGGGGACACCAAGGGAAATAGGGAGGTGAGAAGATAGGTTACCTTCCCATAGTACTGCTTGTTGTCTATTTTCTAAGTAGGGTTTGAACCATTGTAATGCTAGAGTATCAAGAGAAAGAGATTTAAGTATTTCAATAAGGAGCTGGTGATTAACCATATCAAAAGCCTTAGATAAATCAATGAAGACAGAAGAGGAAAGGGTTTTGTTATTACGGTTAGAATTTATACAGTCTGTGAAGGAGAGAAGGGCTGTGGTAGTGCTGTGGTTAGGTCTAAATCCATGTTGACAGTTGGCAAGTAAGTTATTATCAATTAGATGGGTGAGTACTTGCTTATGGACACATTTTTCCATTATTTTTGCCAGTGGAGAGAGTAAGGCTATTGGTCTATAGTTTGAGATGTCAATGGAGTTACCACCTTTATGTAGGGGGATGATGTGTGAGATTTTCCAGATAAGAAGGGAAGTCATCTTAGATTTATTCTCCTCATGTTTTAAAACTTTCACTATATTTGGGTCTTATGAGGTCAGTAGATATGTATGCTGTCCCACAATTGCAGATCTATACATGTAATCAGTTTGAAGTAGGCCCATACGTCCTTTGGAACAGGGAATATATAATCTTGGTATGCACTGATTTTTATATCATTTATATATTGTGTAATGAGCATGAAGCATCCTTGTTGTTTTCCTTTTTAATCTATCCAACACTACAAAACTGTAAGTTAGGACAGGAAGAGAAAATTGGTTTATAGCTTGAATTTTGTTCCTAGATGTCAACACTGCTTTCAGGATTAATTTAAGTCTTCTAAAATATTCGTTACTAAGTTTTATTTGCATTTATCTATGTTTTATTGTTGATCCATCATCAGTTCCCAAATATTTATAAACTCTGTCTTGCTCAAGTTCTTTTATATGACATTCTTGTCCCAAACTGATGTTTTCTTGGTCCTGCAGTTTTCCTGCTTTAAAGGTTGCTTTTGCACATTTATCAAGACCAAATGACATTCTTCTATCATGTAAAAGTTTTGACTACTTGCTGTTGTGCTTACAGTTCCTCATCTGATGAGCTATACAGTTTTAAATCATTGACAAAGACAAGATGAGAAGTCTTTACACTTTGTTGTTTTCTGGGAGCCAAATTATAGCCATGACCTAATATGTTAAGCAGACATCTATACTGGTTAAGGACAACTGTAACAGAGTCACCCTAAAATATCTCCCTGGAATAATAATTTGTCCATTATCATGGCTTAACTGCAAAGTGGTTTGCCAATGTTTCATGGTCGCTGTGATGCAATTTATCAGTGTAGAGTGTACCTTATTCATTTTTAAGCACTCTTTTATTCATGAATGTGGGATACTGTCAGATGCTTTTTTGTAGCCAATCCATGCCATACTTAGATTCTTCCCATTTTTACAATTCTCCATTATGACTTTATTTAACAACAAATGATCCTCTGTTCCGTATGACTTTCTTTTATTGCCCTTTTGTTCTATTGCCATAATTGAGTTTTCTTCTAAATGACTATAAACTTTGTTGGTATCAATTCCAGTATATAGTTTATACATTGCCAGAAGGCAAGTTATTGGTCTATAATTTTTAGGGAAGTTTGCATGTTCACTCTTAAGTAGCAACATTGTTTTTCCTGTTGTTAGCCAGGTTGGTGTCTGTTTGGGGTGCGCATAAAAATAGTTGTTACTCATGGCTAAATCTTCATGCAAATATGTTAATACTTTTAACCAGATGTTAGGTACTGCATCTGGGCCTGGGTTTTCCCAATTAGAGGCTTTTCTTAATTTTGTTTCAACTTCTCTGGCTGTTACTTCACCCCATTTCATATCCTGTACCTTTGAACTTCCCTTTCACTTTCTTCTACTTCTTCTATGCATTTAGCATCTCAGTTATGTTCCATAGGATCTTCATAAACACATCTCAAAATGTATCTATTTCTTCTTTTTTGGCAGTCTTTCAATTCCTTTTACCTTGTTTATTTTATTTTTTATTTTTATTTTTATTTAACCTTTGTTTACTGGGAAACTCCGAGTTGGAACAAAGCCGATTTTCAGCGGAGGACTGGGGAGAAAGCCTCCAGATGCATTTCTTTGCAATTTTCTCTATAAAACTTTTTTGGGTCATCAATAAACTGGCTATTTTGTACTTTTCCTTTATATTTATCTGTGTGTCTTCTAAGTTTTTCTGTCATTGATGATATTCTTAATTTATTATTTGTGACAGTGCACAATAAATCCTGATCTGTTATAATACTGCACATTGCTTTCATCATGTCTGACTTTGAGTATTTTTGTTAATCTGTTCTCTCTTCTATACTCATCTAACAGTGACACTTCTTGTCTTAATTGCTTTATAGCATTCTCTGTTTGATACCTCCATGATGGTATTCAAACTCTTCCCTTCATTTCCCTTACTACTCTGTGTTCTTGTAGAATTTTATTTGTTATTAATTTTGCTGCACAGTAATATATCCTGCTTACTTCTGTTATGCCACATACATCTCTATGGACAGTCCTAATTACTGTGTTCATTTGATTTATCAAACTTTTAACTTTTGGGGTTTTATTGACCTTCTGAGGTCTGTTTCTTTCATTGATCTTAATATGTCTGTCTATCGCTATTAAATCAAGCAATTATTTTCTTTTCTCATTTTCTTTTAAACTGAAGGCACAGTTTTTGTTCTCTATTTTCTGTTGGCATTCTATAGAAAGTTCTGTAGCATCTTCCTATGACAAATTCACTTCAATTTCATCCTGTGTCATTCATTACTCTGTCATAGGGGACCTCACTAACCTAGCACTCCTCATCATTGACTGTATCAGAGTTGCCACAATTTCCTTCCCTTGCTGTCCAGCATCAAGTCAACATTTATACTGGTTTCCTTTGGCAGGCTCCCAAATATCTTCATGTGGCAACTGAGCAACTGCTTCCTGTTCTACTCATGTCTCCTTAATTTGGATGTATATTGCTTTAACCTCCTGTAGTGTTTTCTGAGTTAGATTTTTTGCACTGAATCCTTCACTTCGCAGGTACTAACCTCAGTTTCTATTTCTTTAACTTCTTCATTACTAGTCTTCTTTTCTACCTCTCCACTTTGTCTTCTTATTTTTGTATTGTAAAGTTGTCCATGTCCAGATTCCTTTCCCTGTATTTCTCTTCAAGTATCATTGGTGCTGTTGTTTTTGTATTTGCTTTATCCTTTGCATGAATATTGCACCATAATAAATCTCTTTTTCTTTCCCATGCCCATATTTCTTCTTCAGATGTTTCCTGATCTTCCTGTTTCTCCTTACTTGTGGACTCTTTCCATCATGCTGCGATGTAACCTGTGTTAGACCTTCTACACCAAATCCTTCACTTCACAGGCAGTCCATAACTTCAACTTCTGTCTTTTTGACTTCTACTTTACTAATTCTTTTCTACATTCCCTCTTTGTGATATTATTTTTTTATTGTGAAATTTTCTATATCTGGATGCCTTTGCCTGTATTTCTCTTCGAATATGTTTGGGGCTGCTTTTTTTGTAGTGATTAATTTGGCTTTCGACTTTGCATAAATAATTCCACCATATCAAATCTCTCTTTCTTTCCCATGTCCATATTTCTTTTTTATACGTTTCAAAATCTCTAAGTTTAGTTGTTTATATTTTCACACTTCCTGAGATGCTTCTTTTTCCAAACAAATCAAAGTTTCTTGGTCTATAAAATGTTTTCACAAATCTGTTGTATTAATGGACACACCTTTTTTATTTGAAGCTTCTGACAGTTTTTCTTGTGGAACTATAAACAAACATAAATTCAATGCTATGTGTATATTCAAAGCCTAAATGCAATTCATCCTTACAACAAAAAATGATCACGTAATCTCGGTATTAATTTTCAGTTTTAACTTTTGTATCTGAATGGAATAATCCCATCTAGCATTGCCAAAAATTTGTCTATTCAAGAAAGAAAGTTTCATCTTCTCTACATTCCTTGATTGTAGGAAGTATTTAAGACTGTTATGCCATGTTAAAGATCATTTAACAAGGTAAGTCTTACAAAGAAACTTACAATCTCACATCTTTATGACTAAGGCTTAGTGTATAACCATCTTTGCTAGACTATCAAAGGGCTGTCTGTAGTTTGAATGAAAAAATACTAGGCTAATGCTTACTGAATTGCAATGTTTTAGATGGTTATTAAGAGACTCTCCACATGCACTAATTTGCTGTTATTAATAGCTTACCTTATTACATTAATGATAAATATGCATCTTATCGCATATGAATATTAACACAACGAATGGTAGACAACAAAAGCTGTTATTCCTACTCATCTCCTCTCTTTTCATTTCCCTCTTTTCTGTTTCTTCACCTTTCTGTCCTCTGACCTCTATCCTATCTAGCATCCTTTCCCTTTACCTTCCGTCTTACTATTAATACTCCACAAACATACCTCCTTCTTTCCTCCTTTCCTTGCTCCTGAGTCACTATTGTGATTCTGCCTTTAAAATAAACTCCTTGCCCATAAGTATACAAATCTTTCTTCGTTGCTGTCTATTTGTTAATGTGTCTAAATTTGCATCAGACTTATTTGTATTGCTTCATGTTGTAAACTCGGTTACTTCTGTTATATAAAATACTTATGTAACATGTTGTTCCTAGGCCTCTGCTGAAAATGGATTCCTTTGGCCCAGTCATTTAATAAATGTCAGTTAACAAATAATTGTACAGCACTACTACTTTAAATTTGAGTAAAGATTTCATTGTGAAATATAACCGTAAGGAAAATTGGATTTAGTTTAACTGGATAACCTTGCAGTTAGGTTAAACTAAAGAAATCCTCACATTTGTCTGTACAAATAGATAGACCAGTCATGCAATCAAAATTATTAGGTAACACAATTATATTTTGCTGGCTAGGATACATTTGTTATTGGATTGTAGGTCATTTGTTTTATATGCCAAAGTTAACTGGTGGAAAGGGTATTCTCTGTGGACAGAATGTTGTCTTGTGAAAGATAATTTTGCAAGCCAAGAATGAAAATGTCAGACAGTATTTCAGAGTACCCAAAGAATTTCAAACATTATTTTGAATTAAGTTATTACAGTACCAGTAAAGGTCATCAGATTCCTTATTGTAGGGATTCTAAAATAGCAGTTGATTTGTAAGGGTGTGCTTTTGCTAGCTCTGAGCATTCTCCTAATTTTTTGTTGTCTTCATGATTTGACAGAGATTTCTTCAGTTGAAAATACTTGGGACCATATTTTACTAAAGATGCTATCACTATTTCAGCTTGTTTCTCCATCCTGGAGATTTACAAATCTTTATTACTTCCACACAAGTTTAAGAAAACATACACTCTATTTTCTCATAAACATGACAAGCAAAACTGGAAAGAAGATGGAATCTCAATCTGCAAAGAGAAAACCTTATTCAATTTCAATTATGCCTAAAAAACTAAACCGAAAAGGAATAAACTTCAGAAAAGGAAGACAGAAAATCATCTATATTAAAATTGACCTGCTACTAATCTTGTTTACACTGAAATGAAGGAAGGATCATAGTCATTACAAGTAGATGAGGTTAAAATGTCTGCACAGCTCAGTAGTATTAAATGCTACTTTCTTCTGTATTAGTTTTCTGAGGCAAGAATTTCAACATGTAAAAAAATATTTCTAATCCTACATCCAGAATTAATCTTCATTCCAAGGTGACTGTATTTATAAAATAAATGTTTTTCCTAAATACAAAAAAATCAGAGGTAATATCCTTATCAAGAGTTTTCCTGAAAATGTTGATTACTTTCCTGCCTAATATCTATCAGTTATCATCATCAACTACCCACTTTCTACATGGGGTCCATGTGTTGTGTCAACGGTCACCATCTCTCTCAATTCAAAGCCATTCTCCTACCTTCTTTGACACTCATGTCTTGACTGTTACAGGTCTTCCCTCACACAATTCATTCATTTCTTTGCTTGATGCCCTCATTTCCTATTGCATTTGTCCTGTCTGCCCCAAATCTTATTCACCAGATTGTCTTCTGCTTTTCTGCACATTACCAAATCACTGTAATCTATTCTCTTTGATCTTTTCAGCTACTGGAGCTACATTGGCTTCTGCTCTCGCATCCTCATTTTTATTTGTCCCATTGAGTGCATTCTTTAACAATCTTAGGCATTTCATCTCCTTCACTTCTAGCGTCAACAGCTGATATGCCTTTACTGCCCAGGTTTCTGTACCATATAGTAGTACTGATTGCACCACAGTTTTATACTCCTTACTTTTCAGCTTCTTTGGCATTTTTCTGTCATACACTACCCCTGACACTATGTGCCAGTTGTCTGCAGCCTCCCTGATTCTAGATTTGACCTCCTTATTCAGACTTCCCTTCTCCTCAACTACCCCTTCTATATATTTAGTGCTGTTAAATTGTTCCACAATTTTCCCTTCTATCTTAATTTTTATCTTCTTCTAATTTTCCCATTTGCTACTATTATGTCTGTCTTACTTGTACCAAGTTTCATCCCACAGGCTTTCAGTTTTGCATTCCATTCTCTATGCTTTGCTGAGGTTCTTGCTTAGAATCTGGCTGTAATGTCACATTGCCTGCAAACAGCAACTTTGATAATCTCTCCCCTCTGACCTGTTGTCTACTGTAGTCCATCACCAGTATGAACAACAATGGACTCAGAGCTTAACCATGATGCACATCCACTCAAAGATGGAACTCCCCTGTGGGACCAAACACTGTTCATATGTGAGTCATCGGGTTCTTATAAATGACCTGCACTAATTTTATCAATGTTTCTGGGACTTTGAACCACAACAGGACTACCCAAGTCAGCTTTCTTGGAACCTTATCATATCCTTTCTCTAAGTCTAGAATGCCCAGTTAGACTCTTTCCTCCTCTCTAGATTCTTCTCAAGTATCTGCCTCACTGCAAACATCAAGTCAGTTATGTTGTATCCTGATCTGAATCTGAAGTGCTCATGTCCTGTCTTACTGTCTACTCCTCTGCGTATTTGTTATCAGTCACCATCTCCAGAACATTCACGCACTATTCTAGGAGTTTGATACCGCTATACTGCACACGGTTATGGATGTCCCCTTTGTTCTTGAACACTGGCAATAATATGCTTATTCTCCAGTCATCTGGGATATGCCTTTCTCTCCACACTGCTATGAGTACCTTTCTCTATCTCACCCAGCACCTTTATTATATATGCTGTGACCTCATCTGAGACTGCTTTTTTCCTTGACTTCATTTTCCTTAGTGCCGTTCTTACTTTTTCTATGATGGGCTCCTCCTCTTTTCTCATTGTAGGCTGTGTCTGGGGCAGTACATATTCTCTGGGGCTTTCTTCATTCAGAAGCTGCTGGAGGTACTCCTTCCATCTGCCTTTGATGTCCTGTGGACTGGTGAACAGGTTGTTGCTGGCATCCATTAGAAAGGGTGTCTAACTATGTTCTTTATCTTTCTGTCTTGGCCTTGCAACCTGATATAGTTTCTTTATTCTACTTATTGAGTCACTTTTCAGGAGGTGGTAGTGTGCCTCTGCTGCCTTGTTCTTTGCTATTAAAACTCCTCTCTTAGCCTCTTTGTTAGCCAATAAGTTTCCCTTTCTGGTTTGTCTTTTCTCTCCCATTTTTTCATGTACTCCTTTTTTTCTTTTGATGACTTCCTGGACTTTTTCATTTTACTAACATCTTTCTTTATGTTCTTATTTCCATACCTGGCTCATCCACGTATCTGTTCTGTAGTCCTCTCACATGTGGTTTTGAGACACTGCTTATTTCTTCTTCATCTCCACCTATTTCCTCTTCTTATTGAGTACAAGAACCCTAAGTAATTCCTTGAACTGTAGCGCTTTCTCTCCAGTGAACTTCCAGGTCTTCAGCCTGGTCTCTGTTGACATGAGATCTTTCTCTGAACAGTGCTTGCAGCTAATTGTGACAACCAGTTGCTTATGCTGTGGGAAGACTGTTTCACTGGGGATGACTTTGCAATCATTGCTTCTATCTCACCCCCATTTCCTTGCTAGAAGGAAGTCTACCTGAGTTACATGTGATTTAGTCTACCTGAGTTACATGTGATTTTTGTTGTGAGATACAGCTAATATCTGTTAGTGTTGACCTCTGTTTGTCATAAGATCCTTTGTCTAGAGACCTAGCTGCTTACTTAGTGAGAGAAAGTGAACAGAACTGGTTTAATCTGGGCAGGGCATTCCTGCAACTGTATTGTCTGGATAATAGGTCTGTTTCCTGCTTTCTGTGCCTTATATACCTGTTACTCAAGCTGTTGGAGAGACTGACTTACTGGCTGCTGTGATATTCAGAAAAGATAAGAGCTGATTCTCATATTTCATCTGCACTTTTGATTTACTATCTCTGTAATCTGTACAACTGTTTTTTTACTGTGTTTGTTTTTGTTGTGAGGCAGAGCTAATATCTGTTAGTGTTGACCTAAGTTTGTAGTGAGATCCTTTTTCTAGAGGCCTGTCTGCTTACTTAGTGAGAGAAAGTGAACACAGCTGATTTCATCTGGGCAGGGCATTCCTGCAACTGTATTGTCTGGATAATAGGTCTATGTTCTGCTTTCTGTGCCTTAAATCAGCTATACCTGTTACTCAAGCTGTTGGAGAAACTGATTTACTGCCTGCTGTGATATTCAGAAAAGATAAGAGTTGATTCTCATTTTTCGTCTGCACTTTTGATTTAATATCTCTGTAAGCTGTACAACTGTTTTCCTATCCACCCACCCTGTTCTTGTGGTGGTCTTATGTCTTGGTGGCTTTGAGTTGCCTGCCTCTGGTGTAGAGATGTTACTGGACTCTCCACCCACAGTTACATCAGCTCGTTCTACTGTTAATAGTGAGAACTTAGCAAGGGCCCACCCCTTTAGCTTCTGCATATTGAATTAACTCATTATCTTCTGCCTCTTCACTTTCTACTAAAAAAAAAAAAAAAAAAAAAAAAACGTTTCCTACCTTTCCTTGAACTAGTGGAGCCCAGATACATATTTGCTGTATCCAGGATTTTTTGTAAGCTTCTGGGCGGTGCTCTTCAATTTTTTTCCCTTAGATCTGCTCTCCTGCACTTTTATTAGCTTATTAGTCTAGCAATTTAAACTATTCCCAGTGCCAGAATGATTGCTCTTCAAATTTTTCCTTAGAACTAGCTGTTTTCTCAGTAGTAGCACTAAAATCTGAATCCCTGTGACTAGCACTTGCTCTAAAACCTGCTGGAAAGCACAAGGAAGCCTTAAACTGATACAAGCACTCAATTCTCCTTGTAAATAAGGAGAAATTAATCATAGGCACTAAACAGCCTATAATTGCAAAGTACCTTGCCAAGGTAAGGGAAAACAGCTCTCCAAGCATGTCCAAGGGTCAGCTTCTGGTGATTTCTCCTGTCCACCTGGTGAATCTGGGCATACTGGGGTAATGCAGCAATTGCCTCATGTACACAGACAACTCTCTCCTCCTACCACCCAACACTACAACCTGCGAGAGATGCACTTACATAGCCAAACTGGAAGCATAGCTCTCTCCAGCCAAGATTGTGCTAGACAGTCAAGAGGAAAAGATTAACACCTGCGCAACACCTCAAGCAATACATAGCCCTACAAAACTCAAATGACCAACATCCATACATAGTAACACTAAACCCACATATGTGGAGGCACTTAACATTAACCTGCCCAAGCAACAAGGACATCTGAAGCTGAAACGCAAACAAACACCAATCACAACCAAAGTGAGACATAGCTCAAAACACCAGTGTACCACCAAACAGCAGCCCCTAAGGCAAGATAACATACCCAACACTTTAGTCATAGATGACTCTATAGTCAGGCACACTGATGTCCCACTCACCAGGCTGAACAAGGAGAAAACAACTGTCAGCTGCCTGTCAGGTGCCAGGATCCGCCACATAATGCATAGACTCAAGTCACTCCACAACAAGTACAAATACGACTCTGTCATTGTCCATGTTGGAGTGAATGACTTGAGATGTACCTCCCTGGACTGCATGAAATGAGACATGTAAGAGCTCTTGGATCATGTGGCCCAGGCAGGTATGACTCTAGCCCTGAGCAGTATCCTACCTTCGTCCAGAATGATACCACAGTATAAGGGCAAAATGATTGACTTCAACAATTGGCTAAGTTTCTGGTGTCATTCAAAGTGGATCCAGTATCTGTCTGCCTAGGACGACATGATCAACAAACCATGATGCTTTGCCAGAGATGGTCTGCACCTGCTGCCCCTGGGATTCAGTTTACTGGCTAAGGCTCTTCCCACCCCTATGATGCCTTTTTAGGCAAGGTTCAAAGGACAAAACCACCACCGTAACAGATATAAACATGCAAAATCTGTAGGTAATGCTACTCAATGCTAGAACTCCAAACCTCAACATGCACTCTCTTGAGGCACTCCTAAAATGGAGAACATCAATATCTGTGCAGTAACTAAGACCTGGTTCAAGGCTCAAGAGACCACCCCTGTAATACCAGGCTACAACTCTTACCACACTTTTCAGCCACCAAATCAGGACCAAAGCACTAAAGGTGGAGGAGTGTCCATATTCACCAATGATATTCACATCTCCAGGCTAGTTGCCCAACACAATCCATCTGAAATTCTACAGGTGCAACTAACACTAGGTAAGACTGCAATCCAAATTGTAGCTTGCTACAGATCTCCCATCATGCCCCAAAATTCCCACTACACCTTTCTAAACATACTCGAGAATATCAAGATACAACCAAACACCCTAATACTGGGTGATTTCAACTACCCTGCCATTAATTGGGAAAACTACTAGGGTACCAACACCTTTGCCCAACGGTTCTTGGAATAGATAAATTCCAATGCCCTGGACCAACTAATCGATAGTCCATCAGGGTCTCAAATATCCTAGACCTAGTCATTACAAACATGGGAGATCGATGCTCTACACCAGTGGTCACCCCCTCGTTGGTCAGATCTGACCATAAGCTAATCACCCTTGACGTCTACATCCCACCCCCAACCCCCAGTAGGGAAACTTCCATAAAAACTTCTCCAAAGCCAACTTCACGCTACTCAAGTCAGAAGTGACAAACTTCATGACATCCATGCAGACGGGAACTGAAAGCTCGACTGCTGAATCCTACACTAAGGCACTGCACGAGCACATCCACTCGTGCATGAATCATGCCATTCCAAACAGAACCAAGATGGTCTCCTCCAAAAAAAGGAACCCAATCTGGTGGTCCCCTGCCATAAACAAACTATATAACAGAAGGAAGAAACTGTTGCAGAAAAGAGGAAAATCCCAGGATGCAAAAAATTCCCGTACCAGCCTCAATAAGAAGCTGAGATCTCTCATAAAATCCTCCAAAGCTAGTTACAAAAATATAATTGCCAAAGATTCAAAGGACAGCCACAAGGCATTCTATAGTTATGTCAAGAATCTAAATGGCAGTGCTCAGATCTGCTTTGAGCTACAACAGAATGGCATTAAATATACTGATCCCAAGGATATTGCCAATATCCTAGCTGATCAATTCAGTGCCAGCTTCATCTCCCTCTCTCCCCCTAAAGGGTCCATCTTAATACCAAAAGATTGCCAAATTCCAGTAATCACGGCCACACAGGTAAAAAATGCACTCTCCAAAGCTAAGAATACAGCATCCATGGGACCAAACGACATCCCGGGCTGTGTGCTACATGAACTACAAAATGAACTGACACCTCACCTAAGTGTCATGTTTAATCATAGCCTCTCCTCAGGCTTCATGCCCAATGAGTGGCACACAGCTACAGTTATCCCAATCCACAAGGGGGGATTCACCTTGGATCCCAGGAACTATCGTCCCATCAGTCTGACGAGTCTGATCTCCAAAGCCATGGAACGCATTATCATAAAACTTATAAACAAAGACATTAGCGACCTTCAAACACTGGACCCACCCAGTTTGACTTCATAAAGGGCCGATCTTGTCTCCTCAACCTGATTGACTTCTTCAAATCAGTCTCCAGAGCCATGGACGAGGGTAAGGCAGTCCACACAGCCTATCTGGACCTCACCAAGGCCTTCAATACCATCCCCCACTCTGGAATCATAGATAAACTTACTAAGCTGGGCATTAATCCTTATGTCACTCAATGGGTTGCCAGCTGGCTTACTGACAGAACTCACAATGTAAAAGTAGCTGATACCAAATCCAGCTCCAGACAAGTGACAAGTGGAGTAACTCAGGGTTCAGTCCTGGGACTGTTCTAGTTTGGTATCTACTTCTCTGAAGTACAGGCCAGCACTAAGGGACTCTGGCTAACAAAGTTCACAGATGACTGCAAACTGAGAGCCATTATTGAATCCCTAAATGATGTGGATATTCTACAAAAGGGCCTTACAGAAACAGATGCTTGGTGTCAGAGCCATGGGCTCAAGCTCAATACCAAGAAATGTATAGTTATCCCCTTTGGGAAAAAACATGTACCCATGAGTTACCACATAAGTGGCAGTACACTAAATGTGATGAGGGACTTAGGGACACAGGTGGACAGTGGTCTCACCTTCGATAACCACATAGCCACAACAGTCAGGAAATCCTTCTATGTGGCACACCTCATCACTAAGGGTTTTTCACCCAGAAAAAAGGAGGTCATTGTCCCACTGTACTCATCCCTCATTAGACCCATTATAGAGTACAATGCCCCATTTGGTATGCACCTTATAAGACATTTGCAACAAATGGAAAGGCCACAGAAATACCTCACTAAAAGAATTACAGGCCTAAAGCAGATGCCCTGTGCAGACTGTCTAAAACACTCCAGCTATATATCGCCTACTCAGAAGTGATCTCTTGCTTAACATACAAGGCCATGTCAAACCCAGTGCTGTTGGACATGCTACACTTAAAGAAATCCCAATCCCTCAGAGCCACATGCTCCAGGGATCTAAACCTGGTCATCACAGTGAACAAAACATGCTGGAGGGATAGGTTCCTGACCAGAGACTTCCCATACTCTGGAATAGACTGCCCATGCATGTCAAGATGAGCACCTCTTTGGATATCTTCAAAAGGAACCTTGACAATTGGATGGGAGATAGGAAATTCACCTGGGAGATCATGTCAGTCACCCTGCTAGACAGGGGAACAGGGAAGTAAATATTCTGGGAAGAAATAGCCACGGAATTGTTATGGCTAGGCTTGTATAGCCTCTAGGGCCAATAGCCTAGTACCAACCTATGAACCTATGAACCTATGAACCTATGATTGTGTGACTGTCTCTCTTGCTGAACCATGTGCTAGTCACTATCAAGCCATTTGCCAGAGAGAAGTGTAGAATGGATTCTCCATCTTTATTCCTGCTGCCCCATCCGTGTGGACCCAGGTAGTCCTAATGTTCTGTTTTGTCTGTCCTAATATGTGCATTCAGATCACCCATTATCAACAGCACTTCATGTTGTCCTACTCTTATCTAGTAGGCTCTGCAGCTGCTTTCTGAATGCGCCCTTTTCCTTACTATCACAACCTTGTAGTGGGGCATAGACTGAGATTATGAATACTGCCCTGTCATTACATTCGAGTCTGGTTGCCATGAGTCTGTCACTAATTCTGATAACATCCTTCACTGTGTTCTGAAGCCTCTCCCTCACCACAGTTCCCATACCATTTATAGCCATTCCTCTTTCTGAGTAATAGACTCTGGATCCCAAGCTTTGCTGCACTGCCCTTCCAACTTGTCTCTTAGATACATAGGATATTCAGCCTCCTCTTTAACATCTTGATATCCACTTCCAGACTCTATGCTGTCAGTGCAGCAATTTTTAGTTCATATTTTGTAGGTTGATTGGCTTTGTGTCCAGCATTTGCTCAACAGACCTATTTCAGGTAATTCAAGCTGGGCAACTGGACAGCTGTCAAGTAACTTATTGACCAAGGTTGCTGGGCTTTATTATGGTCACACACTGGCCAACAGAGGCAAATGCACCTCTCCCACAGTTGGTATGAGTCCCCAGCATGGGTTAGAGTAGGCTATGTCCTTTATCTGCTTATCACAGGCAAATACCCATGGCCATTTGTCAAAATGACTAATTTTATTTGAGACAATTTCTTCCAGTTTGCTGAGTAATTAAATGAAAACAAATCTTTTCATAAGAGAAAGGACACACAGGGTTGAATTCATAAAGCTACTGTGACATGTATATGACTGTATACATGTCATGGTACCTTTTTGCCATTCAGTATTCACCCTTACACAGTACTACATGGTCTTCCAAATGAAGACATTTATCATCACTAAAGGATGCCCCCATATTTGTGTTGTAACCATATAAAGCATTCCATCTGGAGACCCATATGCTAATTAGCCATGTACTCTGTCTCTGAAACCACCTCCAGGAAGGCATCTACATGATCAAGTGATTCAAGAAAGCACTCACCCTTAAAGAAGAGCACAGCCATCCCCACCATTTCACAAATGCAAACATGACCAAAAGGCCATGATCAACCACCAAACATAAATGTCGTAGAGGGATCACTAGACACAAAGGCTGAGCTTTAAAGTGCCATAATGGCACCAAGAGTGAAATGGAGATCGGGGTAGATACACTATACCACCAGGGATACATCAGTAAAGTGCTGTACTGGTACCAAGGTTACAAAGAGGATCAGGGTTGGGGGAATCAATGGACACTAGGGAATGCCTTAAAGGACATGAAGGCACTAATATTACTAGGCTGTTCGGGAGCAGGGGATACACTAGACACCAGGATTTAACTTTAACGTGTTATAAGGGCCTCAATACTACTATGGTGATTGGGGGTGGTGGGAATACAACAGAAACTAGGTAATACTCCATAAAGTATCCCACGTCATAGAATAGCATAACAGGGATTGGGTGGATGCAGTCTAAAGTAGTGTAAAGGTACCAATGGCAGCATGAGAACTGGGGGGAACCAATGGACACTAGAGATAAAGTGACGTGCTGTAATGACATGGACTTCATAATGGTGATCTGTGGTGAGGATACCCAGCAGACTACCATAAATGACCCTTTGAGGTGTCATAGTAGCAATGTCTTTGTAACAGGGATTGGGCTGGGGATACACTAGAGTACCAGAACTTATTACATAAGTATCATGATGGCACTAAAGTATTATGGGGGGGGTGGGGTGAACCACATGAGGATAGAGGCAGGTACAGAGGCTGTAATCTGTGTGCACGTGTGTGTGTGTGTGTGTGTGTGTGTGTGTGTGTGTGTGTGTGTGTGTGTGTGTGTGTGTGTGTGTGTGTGTGTGCATTTATGGGTTCATGTTTGTGTACATTTGTGTGAGAGAGTGACTCGGGTAGTCAGAGATTCCATTGCCTACGTGAGCAGAAGGTTATATTGGCCATCTATCTTCAGCAATTCTATGTAAGTATAGTTGGTGTCAATAAAACTTTAAATTACTACTGATTTTTTGTGTTATACAGTGGGGCAGGTACAGAGACTGTGGTGTGTCTGCACATGTTTGTGTGTTTGTTTGTGTGTGTGTGTGTGTGTGTGTGTGTGTGTGTGTGTGTGTGTGTGTGTGTGTGTACTGCAAATGCATATATTTTCTTTGTTCATTGCACTGATATAATGTATAGCTGTACAAATGTGATTTGTAAATACCTTAAGAGTGGATAGAATATACTTAAGGTCTTGACCAAGTTGGTATTAGAAGGATAGAAGTTAAGTATAATAGAGAGAGGAAAAAAACAGTAATCATCTTCTAAAATACTCCCAAACTCTCTAAAACCTTGAACCAGAAAGGAGATAATCTAGGGCAAGCAGGTTGAAAGTAAGCAATGCTAGAAACAAGTTTTTTACAAATGACCGTCAAGAAATTATGTCAGCAAATCTCCAATGAATATTTACATAATTTAAGAAGATGATGTTGATACATTTTTCAGAAATACACAAATATTATGAAAAGTTTATAAGGTCATAGATTCATAGTTATATACTAGGCAAATGACCTCAAGGGCCTTTAGAAGCTGCTGCAACACTTAAATTGTGTCCTCATGTAACTTGGGTGTCTATTTGGAGTGGTATGTTAGTTTATAGTTTGCTAAAGGTTTTGCGTGTGTGATGGTGGTATGTCAGGGAAAATGTACTGTTGGACTCTGTCCATCAGAGGATGGAGGGCTGAATTTATGATTTCCCATCCAATGGTCAATTTACGTTTGAATAGGATCAGTGATGGACTCTGCTTCACATGGATGGGGAGAATATTCATTAGTGTGGGGATCTTTTGAGACACATATTGGTCTTACCAGCATGTTCTACTTATGTCACAAATATAAAGATATATACCTTCAACAACTTTAAAATGGAGTTCCCAATATTGTAATGGAAGACGTGTTGTAATATTTTTTCCACAAAGAACTGAAAGCCACTGCTAATATGCCTTTGTAAATGTAATTGAGTTGTGCTAGTGTGAAGAAAGTGCCAGTTTAAAGAAAGTAAGACTGAGATAACCAGCACAGTAGACATGTTCTGTAATTCAGACCATGATTCCATTTAGGGAGGATATTTGACAAGCATCACTGAAATAGAATTCCAGGTAAACATGTTAAACTCACCGAGTCATAGGATGCAGTGAAAGCAGAGGCATAACATCACTTACTATTTCTGTCTTTATTCACTCTATTAACACAATATTGCTGCATCTCAATTTATTAGAAATTTATATATATAACTGATTTAAATTCTACAATGTATAAAATGTTGTTCTTTTTTTATTATTTGTTATTCTTATTCAATGTAATATTAAATTGTAATGTTGAGCCCATGTACTGTGTTGTTCAAAACGTTGTTGTCTGTACATCACAGTGCTTTAGCTATCACATTACAGTTTGTTTGTTATCATTGTACCTCTTTCTAGTATTTTGTATTTGCTTAATGCACAGGTTGGTTCTGGAAAGGGTCTTCAAAGCAATCTGCATACCTTATTGAAATGAAAATATTCAATAGCGCCTACACTAAGTGTACACCGTTCTGAGTGAACAGACAACACAGACATAACTCACACCTTCTTCCTCCTAATTTTAGTTTTCCTGCTAATTTTCTTGCAGCTTTAAATACTGACAGGGATTCATAAAGGTTACCCAAAAGTGTAGACTACATGTACACTTACTGTAATCTTTCTGAGCTACTAGAAAGCACAAAAATGTGGTAGGGAAGTTCTTGAATACATATTGTGCACACAGTGTACCCTTAGTGTAGGTGTTATTGAAGCTGGCTCTCATATAAATAAATATGCAGAAAAGAAAAGAGAACATTGCCAACACTGTCAGTTCTAATACCCTAAAGAAGAAAGAATCATTTTGTAAATGATAAGGTAGCAGTTGCCTAAAAGTAGCTAATTGGAGGAAAAAAGCTTAAGCATGAACTACTTCCCATTATACAACAACCCTCCATTAATATTCAAAAACATGCACGCTGATTGGTCAGCATGCACGTTGTAAATCAGAGTTATAGTAATGGAAAAAGGTCCGGTCGCCCGGACTTTTTCCATTACTATAACTCTTTTTTTTTACAGCAATGAAGAACGCAAGATCTCCGTTGCTTCACACTGTCTCGCTATGTTAAACGAGTTTAACATAGCGAGACAGTTTGCAAAAATAAATGGAGATCTTGCTTTCTCCGTTTCTTTTTGCAAACTGTTTCGCTATGTTAAATGGGTTTAACATAGAGAGACAGCTTTAAAAAAAAAAAGCAACCGTTGCTTTTTTTACAGCTGTCTCGCTATGTTAAATCCATTTAACATAGCGAAACAGTTTGTAAAAAGCAACGGAGATCTTGCTTTCTCCGTTGCTTTTGCCCACAGCTCTGATGTACTGCATAGGTATACACATGCGCAATACATCAGAACTGCTGCACAATACCAGACAGCTGCGGAAGGGCAGCAAGGAGGCATTATACAATGCCATTATTTAAGAAAAGTAATTATTTTTTTCTTAAATAATGTCATTGTATAATAGCAATAACCCACTTCTGGGTGTGGGTAATGCTGGATTTACCCACAGTTGGCTTTGTTTGACCACTCGGGCTTCGCCCTCCTGACCAAACCACACCAACCATGGGTAAATCCAGCATTACCCACTCCCAGGCATGGGTTATTGCTATAATAATCTATTTCTAGGTGAGGTGCATACTGTTAATGAATTCCAGCATAACATTATCTACCTGAGTACATGGAAATAGACCAAAGAATTTATCATTATGTTGGACTAGGGGTTCTAATAATTCTTAAGACCAAGAGGACCTTCGAGAAACAAACAAAAAAAGAAAAAAACAGTGAGAAATTCATCAAGAAAATAAAGCTAGGAAAACTCATTTGAGACTCTTGGTAATTTCTTGCTCCAGAAAATAGTCCATGTTTTCCTTCCCACAGTCTGGCATATACTTCTGACTTTGTTAGTACCAGTACCTGATACAGGTAGAACATTCTTGGAAGAATTTATTACACAACCAGAACTGATATAAATAGTAAATTTGTTAACAAGAAACAACTCTACAAGTAACTGCTATATGAGTTATGTTTCCAGATGGAGTGTGGTTAGTAGGGAAATATGTCTGAAGGTATATACTGCATATATTCATCTGAGTTTCAGAGCTAATTCGACATGGATAAATAGGGTCTCTGTTTTTCTAATTGTGTGAGGCAGCCTAATGTGTATAAACAGAAATGTATATGATGAATGACTCAAGAGAAATACCAGTGACATCAAGATCAGCTAAACTATTGTGCACAGGTATCTTGATGTATATATATTGAAAAAATATGGGGATAAAGGAGACCCTACTTTGGTACTTCTCAATAGAATTATACTTTTTTTAGAAAATGTCTAGCCATCTTATGTATAATACAATACATTACCTAAATATGTATAAAGAAGTCCATTTGTTATTTAATATGAGATAAAATTATTTGTTACACAAAACGCCTTAGTTGAAATAATCTGAAATGATACACACTTAAACATCTGTATAACAATATGCTCATTGTAAGATGCTCTGGTAGTAAAACTGTCTAGCAATGTCAACCAACAAAGGTATTAGAAAAAGAAATACATGTATTAAAGTATTAGAAAACTCACGTCTTCATTCTCTTCCAGAGAAACTCCGAGGAGACAAAGTATGCAATAAGATATCACTGTAGTCATATCTCTCCCTTCCCCATTTGCAGAAGACAGAGGCTAACATGTCAGTGGCAGTGTTGATGTTTGCTTTACAAATTCTAAGCCTTATCAAGGCCTTTTATGAGTCTGTCACATTTCAGGGCTGGGTTAGAATCTTTTATACACATTCAGCTATCCACACCAATTTTAAATAAATCATCTGTACCTGCCATCCTTATTTTTATTGGAATTAAATTCTAAAATTCTCAATCAAACCTTCCCAACTATGGAGGGAATTACTGCCTATTGAAGATTCATAAGGAGGCACCATTACAGAATTATTGTCATTTCTTGTGCCACGGTTATGTTGACTCTTCTGTATTCCTATAACAGCAGCAGTTTCATTACCTTTTATATATATTTACAAGTCAGAGTAAGATCTTCTCTAAGTAATCTATAACTAACTGAGTAAAGAGAAAGGTTCACCAGTCTTTTTTTTTTATAGCTTAGCTTTCTTACATTTGTGATCTGTCTGGTAAAAATATTTCTGAATTCTTTCTAAACTGTTT
>NC_056731.1:1793122180-1793132180 GCF_019279795.1 Protopterus annectens | reverse complement strand
AGCATGTACATTCCGAGATTCAACATTCTTCATCATCATCCAGGTGATGCTACTATGGTAGACAGGTATGTAGCATGTACATTCTGAGATTCAACATTCTTCATCATCATCCAGGTGATGCATCTATGGTAGACAGGTCTGTAGCATGTACATTCTGAGATTCAATATTCTTCATCATCATCATCCAGGTGATGAAACTATGGCAGACAGGTCTGTAGCATGTCCATTCTGAGATTCAACATTCTTCATCATCATCCAGGTGATGCTACTATAGTAGACAGGTCTGTAGCACGTACATTCTGAGATTCAACATTCTTCATCATCATCCAGGTGATGCTACTATGGTAGACAGGTCTGTAGCATATATATTCTGAGATTCAACATTCTTCATCATCATCCAGGTGATGCAACTATGGCAGACAGGTCTGTAGCATCTACATTCTGAGATTCAACATTCTTCATCATCATCCAGGTGATGCATCTATGGTAGACAGGTCTGTAACATGTACATTCTGAGAGTCAATATTCTTCATCATCATCCAGGTGATGCAACTATGGTAGACAGGTCTGTAGCATGTACATTCTGAGATTCAATATTCTTCATCATCATCCAGGTGATGCTACTATGGTAGTCAGGTCTGTAGCATGTACATTCTGAGATTCAATATTCTTCATCATCATCCAGGTGATGCTACTATGGTAGTCAGGTCAGGTTTCATCCTTTTGTAATTTTGGCATCCTGGGCTCAATGTTTTGAATTTCATCCTTATGAAATTTCAAGGCTGTGACAGTGTGTGTGTGTCTGTGTGTTTATGCACAGGTGTATGTATTTATGACAAAACACCCAAAAGTGGACATTCTTCATGTCATCAACAAAATCTCAACAAACTGAACATTGACATAATGCTGCACACATGCCAAGCAACAACCTTAGCCCATGCAAAATTCAAGGTTAAAAAAATTCTTTTTTGCATGGGCAAGCCCCCCCCCCATACTTCCATACCCCCTCCTAATTATATATACCAGCTGTGTGATCTCACAATCCAAAGATGGGACATATCCCCTTTGCTGTGAATGGTTGATCTTGCACACCTGTTGCCTACCATGCTCCTTACCTTAAAACACCCTTTCTATAACACGACCACTATTGAGACAGGCTTAGGTTTCAACATTTTGGTTGATCTGTGGTTTAAAGATCACAAAAGGAAATTGTTTTCATTCTTTGATCTTGTGTAGGTTTTTCCTGGGGTGTTTGATATTCAGAATTTTCAAAGCATTTTGTCTGTGTTTTTATGGTCAGCAATCTGACATTTCATTATCTCAGTATATACTCATATCGATATATGTAAATAGGTTTACAATGCTACAATGAAAACACGGAATATCAAATGGCAAAGGCTGGAATACAACTTATCGATCCACTGCTGATTGAACAAAAAGAAAAGCAGTTTAAGCAACCCCCCTGCACACCCTGCACCCTCTGTTAATTATATATACAAACTCTGAGATTGCGATACAGTGGGAAAAGGCTAAATTCCCCAATCCCCACTGTACATAAAGTTCCAGAACATCTTGTGAAGGATCGCCTTGAAAACATCGAATCTCCACAATATCAAATCTGACTTCATCCAGATGACTTCACCAAATCCTCATTATATCGAACACCCAGAACAATGAACACTAACCCTGGGAAAAGATCTACTTGGCCATCATTGTAGACCTTGCCCTTTCTCCACTGTAGTACAATCTCAGAGTTGGTATGCTTAGTTAGCGGCGTTTGGGCGCGAAGGAGAGTTTTCTTGCTTTGGTGTTTTTTGTTTTGTCCGTGGTGGTTAAGTGGTCCTTTTCCCAGGGTTAATGTTTGTTGTCCAGGTGTTCAATATATTGAAGATTCGGCAACGTTGTCTCGATGAAGCCGGATTTGATATTGTAGAGATTTGATGTTTTGAAGGGGATCCTTCACAAAATGTTCTGGAACTTTATGTAGAATGTCTGCAAGAAACACAGAACAAAGAATTGACCCTTATTTTAGAAGAAAATTATCTAAGGGTAAGAGCTGCTTGATTTAATTAATTAATTTATTAATTTATTTATTTACATTTGTTGAGCGGGAGTGTCCGACTGGACGTAGATCCATTTTCAGCGGAGGCCCGGGGAGAAAAGCTCCACAGTTAAAATAAACAGTAATTACATTGGATTACATAGTGATTAACAATTTAACATAGCAATTACTTACAACATATTTACAGATGAAGAACATAGTACATCAGTAGACAACTAGAATCTTTATCTGTGAAGTACATAACAGACATTAACAAATGTTACAATAAGAAGTTCCTGCTGTATAATAAGTACTAGGCTTATGAGCATCTGGGCTTGCTATAATCAAGGTAGTTATTGGAGTGGAAAGAAAGGTAGTGGTTGGATGGGGTGGGGGATATTAGAGTGAGAGAGATGGATAGACATATTAAGATCAATGAAATAAATAGATTACAGAACATCAATAAGACCCGAAATGTTAGAAGTTTGATAAAACAAATGAACACAATAATCAAAACTTCTTATAGAAATTCGTGTGATATAACAGATGGGTTTATATACATTTGACCGAGTGGCTGTTGGTCAAAACTTGGTTAACACGAACGTATATGACGAAGTTCCAAGTGTCGAATGCTCAGAATGTCGTAAAATATTCGGAATTCACCATTTCTTACCACTCTACCACCTAAACAAGCGCTACCATGTTGTTTTTGCAATTCGGCATAATTGCGTTCGCAATTATGTGGAGTCGCCGTACTGCCGTCGAACATTTTTAGGTCAACCATCTACCAGCCGACCAAATGCATGTATACCAACAGATGTGAATAGGATATATTACTGTGCAGCTAAATTAATAACAGATAAAGTCTTACCACAAAAACACAGGGCAGTAAGGGAAAGAAAGGGGGAAATAAAATGCTATCAAGGGAATATCAAATAGATGACACTACAAGGCAATTAAGACAAGAAGTGCTGCTGTTAGTAGAGTAGAGATGAACAAAAATACTCAGAAAGATAGACGTTATAAAAGCAATGCACAGTATCAGAAGAGACCGGGATCTATTGCACACTATTGCAAATAATAAACTGAAGGTATCAGCACAGGCAGAAAAACGTAGAAGATATGCAAATAAATATAAAGGAAAAGTAGAAAATAAGCAATTTTTTGATCACCCAAAAAAGTTTTATTGAGAAACAAGGCAAAAGGAATAGAAACACCACCAAAAAGAAGAAATATTCACATTTTGGAGCAATATCTATGAAGATCCTATGGAACATAACAAAGATGTTGAATGGATAGAAGAAGCAACAGAAGGAATTAGAAGTTCAAATGTACAGGATATGAAATGGGATGAAATAAAAAACATCCAGAGAAACTGAAACAAAATTAAGAAAGGCTCTTAACTGGAAAGCCCCAGGCCCAGATCCAGTACCTAACTTCTAGCTAAAATTATTAACATCTTTACATGAAGATTTATCCATGAGTAAGAAATATTTATATGCGCACTCCGAACAGATGCCCACCTGGTTAACAACATGAAAAATGTTACTCCTCCTTAAGAGTGAATCTGCAAGATAACACAGAAAAAAATCACTCAATAAATTGCCTTTTGATGATGTATAAATTATACGCTGGAATTGATACTGACAGAGTTCATAGTCATTTAAAAAAACTCAATCATGGTAAGAGCAAAAGGGTAACAGAAGAATGTCATATGGAACAAAGGACCATTTGTTATTGTCATACTGTGAATTGTACAAAGGGGAAGAGTCTAAGTATGGCATGGATAGACAATAAAAAAGCATTTGAGAGCATCCCAGATTCATGGATAAAAGACTGCTTACAAAGATACACCCTACATTGATTGATTACATTACAGTGACGAAATAGTGGCAAACTGCTTTGTAGCTAAGCCACGATAAAGGACAAATTATTATCCCAGGGATAAATATTCAAAGAGAGAAATTTCAGGTTAATCCTTTGTCACTACTGTTCTTTTGCCTTCACCTTAACCAATTAAGCTATTTAACAGATTAGGTCATGGCTACAATTTGACTCCAAGAAAATGCTTGTTTGTTCTTCTTTCAGCTTTTCCCAGTTAGGGGTTGCCACAGTGGAACTCCAGTTTGCTAATGATTGGCAGTAGATTTTTACGGTGCTGAGGTCCAGCCCAACACCCAACCTTCAACGAAGGCACGCCCATTCACGCATGTCTTTCGTATGCCACTCGACCATGGGGAAGACATGCAGACTCCACACAGAAGGCGCTCCAGCCGAGAATCAAACGGGAGAACCTCTTGCAAAGTGAAAATACTTCTCATCTTCTTTTTGTGGATGATTTAAAACTGTATAGTTCATCAGATGAGGAGCTGGAAGCACAACTGCAAGTGGTGAAATTTTTCTCAGATGATATAAGAATGTCATTCAGTCTTTATAAATGTGCAAAAGCAACATTTAAAACAAGAAAGCTGCAGCATCAAGAAAATATCTGTCTAGGACTGGAATGTGATATAAAAGAACTTGAGCAGGAGGGAGAATATAAAAATTAAACATTCAGCACCTGTATTGCTGTAATCACAGATAAACTTCAGCTAACACTTTTAGATTATTACCTTGTATAAGCACCTAAATTATGAGATATTTGCCATGTCTATTATTTTTTATAAATTCTCATTATGTCTATGTTTTCTATGTAATCTTTAAATAATGCATTCATGTCTTCTACTATTGTTGAAAAAAATCTCATTATGTTTGTTTTTTATGCAAAAATGTCATTATGCCTATGTTTTGTTTAAGTATGTATACTATGTGGAGCTTTTCTCCCCGGGCCTCCTCTGAAAATGGGATCTCCCCAGTCAGAATTTCCCAGTAAACAAATATAAAATAAATAAAAATAAATAAAAAATATTTGGGAACTGATGAAGGATCAGCAATAAAATATGAACAAAATCTAGGAACAAAGTTCAAGCTACAGACCAAGTTGCTCTTCCTATTCTGACTTACAGTTTTAGGATGATTGACTGCCCCCAAAAGTTATTGCATTACTTAGACAGGAAAACAAAAAAAAATGCTTCATGCTTATCAAATGATTTATAAAAATGATTGTATGCCAAGATTATATATTCCCTGTTCTAAAGGAGATATGGATCTCCCTGAAAGTGAAGCCATGTATAGATCCTAGGACTGCATACATATCTGCTAACCTCACAAGATCCAAACATAGTGAAAGTTTTAAAACATGAGGAGAACAGGTCTATAATGACTTCCCTGCTTAGTTTAGTAAAAGGATATTGGTGTCATGTAGGGAATTGAAATAAAACCGGAAATAGATAAAAAATCAGGCAGCAACTGAATGTGCCAAAAAAAACAAAACAAAAGAAAGACTATACGGTGAATGATCAGATGAGAAGGCAAGAAATGTGGAAAATGCATAACTATAGCTGTAAGTACAGAAAAATTCTGGAATAACCTCACGTTGACCAGAATCAAATGCAGGAATGGTTAAGGAGAGGTGAATTTAAACCAAAAGACAAAGGGTTAATATTGCTGGCCCAGGATAGTGGACTACATACACACTGATTTACAAAATCCATTGAACATGTCAGAGAAACAGACAAATACAGGTTTTGTAAAACAGAATTGGAAACAGTCAGACATCTTGTTGCTGGATGTGATACCATAATGGCGGAAGGCCTGTATATTGAAAGGCATAATAATGTGGCAAGACTTTATATTGGGGATTGCGCAAACATTATAATATTGAAGTATATGAGCAACATTGGAAACATGAACCACAAAGCATTATAGAAAATGATGGAGTTTATATCACATGAGATCATCATCATGAATTAGCAAAAGTTCAAAAAATAGATGTGAGGAAAAACAGATATAATAGTCCATAAATACAGACAAAAGTAGCATTTTTCACTGAAATTGTTAAACCCAGTGATTACAGTTTGTTGCCTAGAGAGACACAAAGTATAAAATACCAGAATGTGCAGGCAGATACAAAGGTAATGCAGAAGAAGGATACCCAGACTGTTCCAATAGTAGTAGGAGCAATGGGTCTCATAAAAAAGAATTTACAGTCATATTTAGATATGTTACAGATACATGTAACACCATATGTATTGCTGAAGGAGTCAGTTCTGGGCACACTGCGGATGCTGTGAAGAGCACTTTTGGCTAACATCAAAGACTGAAACAATACTAATTTCATGAACTTGAATCATACTTTGACAAACTTCCTATGTGACAACAGATTGCAGAAAACAAGAATGCATATAGTACTCTTCATTATCCTCACGACAACTGTAAGCTGTACATTCAACTCTACAACTTGTTCAAACATAGCTTAATACGACTAAGCATAGCTAAGCACAGCAGTGCAAAAGGCCCCACAGTAATATGTCTGAAGGCAAAAACTCACAGGATTTTGTCATAAGCTGTGCACTTCCATTTAGCCTCAGTTGCAGTTGGTTCTGGTGCCAGACATTGTGTAAATGCAGGATGGAAGACTAATGATACTGAAGGGAGAAGATACATACACAGAGTGTGAAGAGGGCAGGCGCCAAGCAGTTTATGACTGAAGAAGGATAATGTTGGCTCATAACAATGTGTAGGAAAAAGCTACATATAAAATAGTATACTCAAGGCAGTCAGTAACACTTAACGATTGCCTGGATTGGAACCGTTGAAAGTATGCAAAAACCTGTTTATAGATCTGACCATTATTTCATCAGCCACAAAGCAACTCCTGTTTCACACACTTTATATAACACAGTTGAAGGACAGTGAAAACCTACTGAAGCAGATGGGGTGAACAGAGGGGATAGAGACAGATGATGAATAGAAGCAGTATTTTTGCGTGACATGTAGGACCATCCGTATGATATGTTACTCTTTACTTATTTCCTCATTATTAATTTGTCATGCTGTCTACAATAAAGTGCTTGCTATAGGGAGCAAGAATTGGTAGAAGAGTGCAACCAACATTAAAACATAAGCAGGGTAACTGTTCCTTACTAAGTCACCCTGTTGCAGTTGCCATGTCTTTGCAAATGATGTCTTACTCCAATATTTAAATGGTATGTTAATGAAGTTTTGTAAATGCAAAAAACTAATAACAGATTTTCACCTCACCAGTCTGAAACCAACTCCAGAAAGGAAGCTCCTTAGTAAAGTATCCAAAAACACCACAGATCCCATCAGTAGTACAGCAGATGTAAGCTTTTAATTCCCAGTTAGCTTTTTGTCCACAAAAGAAACATAGACTTCATCAGAATTAAATGTCATCAACCAGTGTGGGTTTATACCATCACTTTGATTAAATAATGTAACTAATTAATAAATCAATAAATAAATAAATAAACTGATTAATTAAAAGACATTCTTAAAAAAACTTGTCGAAAAAATGTAGATTCATCAAAAAACAGATATAACAAAATAATTCCAATCATAATTGTAAGGCTGTCCTATCCAAAAACATAAAGCATATCTATGAAAATCATACCTGAAACGTACTTACTTTACCAGAAAGGCTCATCCAGACTCTGCTACACTTTGCTGTGAAGGAAAGGTTAGTTTGCTGTTATTTTTTGTATTTCTGTACTGCCTTTCTATATTTTGAATACTGTAGTTTGTTTTCTTTATCTTGTGTTTTGCTTGCATTCTGTTTTAAACAGCATATTAAAACTTCAAAAGAGACCACAGCTCTCTCTGTTCTGAGTCAAGCAGAATTTTTCCCTCCCTCCCACCCATTTAAGTTGTCTTGTTAAATACCACTGTCTTTCTAGTTGCCCGCCTCTTATGTTAATCTGACCATATATCTCATTTCTCTCTACTTTCACTGGCTTATGTGAGTAATCACAAAACCATCACTTTTGAAATCCCACCCTTCAATTATTTAAATTTATTGGCCATCCTACAGTATTTCATAGTACCAAAATACAAAAGTAACCACCCCTTTCAGTCCATCTTGCTGTTTTAAAAATAGTAACTCTCCACTAAACCTTAACTTTTAAACAGGTAAAACTCAAGTTACCTACTTTCATATCTAACTTCTCTAGTGCACACTGCAGAGTGCATTCTTTTCAATCTTACCTTTAAGCATCCCTGTTACTAGCACTTTCTCTAATACCTAAAAGATCATCTCTACTTGACTCCAAGTAGACTATTCTCTATCTGTTAAACCTAGCACTTGCTCCTACAGTACTTATTACCTTGATACGGCACTCTTATAGATAGCACCCCAAAAGGCAAAACCCCATTTCTCGGTCACCCACATCCCCGGAATCTCTTTTAAAGTTTTTTGTCTAGTCCTAGCATGTCGAGGGATCAGTTGCTAGTGTCCTCTCCTGCTCAGCTGGTGAACCTGGGAATATTGAGGCAATGTTACAATTGCCTCATGTACACAGACAACCCTCTCCTCCTCCCACAAAACACAAATACATGCGAGAGATGCAACTATACGGCCAAACTGGAGGCTGAGCTCTCTCAACATAGGACTGGCAAGACCAGTCAGGAGGAGAAGGTTACCACACACACTATAGACCCAGTCTCACATAGTACCATCACAACCTCAAATCATACACATAAACACACAAAGACATACTCGGGCTCTGATCAAAATCTACCAAAACAGCAGAGGCCACCAAAGCAGACACCCAAACAACCACCACCTCAGAACACAACACCTGCAACACATAGACCTCACAGTCAGAGTGTCAAACAGTCACAGCCCTTAAGGCCAAACACAATGCCAGACACACTAGTCATTGGTGACTCCATAGTCAGACACACTGACGTCCCGCTCACCAGACTGAGTAAGGAGAAGGTCACAGTAAGCTGCCTGTCGGGTGCTAGAATCCGCCACATAACGCAAGCACTCAGGTCTCTCAACAGCAGGTACAAATACGACTCAGTCATTGTCCACGCTGGTGTAAACGACCTGAGACGCACCTCCTTGGACTACATGAAAAGAGACATTGAGGAGCTCTCTGATTATGTAGCCCAGGCAGGTATGACCCTGACCTTGAGCAGTATCCTACCTTCACCAAGAATGATGCCACAATACAGAGATAAGATGATCAGCTTTAACAATTGGCTTAAACTCTGGTGTCATTCAAAGGGGATCCAATGTCTGTCTGCCTGGGATGACATGCTGGACAAGCCACGCTGCTTCAAAGGACGGCTTGCACCTGTCACCCTGGGATTCCGGATATTGGCAAAGGCTCTTGCCACCCCATAGTGCCTTTTTAGGCAAGGCTCAAATTCTAAACCTACCACCCTAGAACACAAAAAGGAAAAAACTAAGGGTAATGCTGCTCAATGCCAGAAGTCTAAATCTCAAAATGCACGCACTCGAGGCCCTTCTCAGTATGGAGAACATCGATGTCTGTGCAGTGACAGAAACCTGGTTCAAGGCTCCTGAGAGCACCCCAGCACTATCAGGTTTTACCTCTTATCATGCGTTCCGCCCCAAAATCCGGACAATACCAAGAAAGGAGGGGGGGTAGCCATATTCATCAAAGACACCCACACCTCAAGACTGGTGGCAACGCACAATGCATCGGAGACCATCCAGGTGCAATTAACCATAGGCAAGACTGCTCTGCAAATTGTAGCATGTTACAGGCCACCCTCACAAACTCAGGAACCTCACATGGCCTTCCTGAAAACACTAGAGGGATAAATGTATCACCAAACACCATCATACTAGGTGACTTCAATTACCCTAATATAGACTGGGAACACTACTCAAGCCCAAACACCCTAGCCCAAAAGTTCCTGGAATTCATAAACTCAAATGCCATGGAACAACTAGTCACCATCCCCACAAGAGGAGAAAACATACTTGATCTCATCATCACGAACATGGGAGCACAATGTTCAACACCAGAAGTATACCCCTCACTGGTGAGATCAGATCACAAACTAATCTCGCTGGAGGTCCTCATC
>NC_056731.1:1793112180-1793117180 GCF_019279795.1 Protopterus annectens | reverse complement strand
ATATATACTTTGTAAGGTAATACCTGCATTTGAAAATAATTGAATTGGAAATGTCAGGCATTACTAAAGTTAAAATATCTAAAAAATATTATTGTGTAAAAAAAAATCAAACATATATTTGTGGATATTGAACCCATACACAATTTATCTGATGTACTCATTGCCGAATGCAATAACCAACAGCTATAGGAGCAGCCATGTAGGCTTGATATTAAAGTTAAGGTATGCCTGCTCAAGATGATACACAGTGATGCACTGAGAAAACTTCTGCCCCTTGCAAACAGAAAGGAGTCATACTTGCCCCATGCCTCTCTGAGGTGAGTTAGTCTCTCCTGCTGCACCTCACATTTTTCTGCAATTTCTTCTTTTCTGCCACAGCTCTATAGTAAAATATATCTCTGCATCTATATATATATATATATATATATATAAATATATATATAAATATATATATATATATATATATATATATATGTATTATATATATATATATATAGCTATATATGTTTTATATATATATATATATATATATATATATATATATATATATATATAAAATATATATATATATATATATATATATGTTACAGGCCAGCATATCTACATAGATCTAGTATGCACAATCCCAAGGTTTTTGAAAACATCATAAAAGGACAAGCTATGAGTCTATCAAGATTGTCTTGTGAGGATGCATATTTTGAAAATGAACTTCATAGTCTCCATATGGGGTTGTTGAATAGAGGCTATAGTGAACAGGAGGTTACCAAAGCATATTTTAATGTAGGTAATTTGAGAAGTACGAGGGCGAAACCCTATTACTCCGATAGAGGTGATTTACCTATTAGACCTATGAATGGGAATAAGCAGAGAAATGAGTCCATTGTCCTTCCTCTTAGTAACAACACTGACATTGTTGAAAAGGCTATAATGTCTAATTGGAACATACTCATGGTTGATGAGAGAGTAAGGAATATAGTAGGTGACTCTCCAACATTTGTTTATAAGAATATGAAATGCCTTAAACAAACTCTTTGTTACAACAATTTGGGTATGAGTCTCGTTTCTATGAATCCTAGGAGCTTTTGGGTGACCAAGAAATGTGGTAGATGCTTACAATGTGACTCCATAGATGAGTCACGCTTTTTTAAGCATCCGGACACTGGGCATTTATGGGAATTGCGTAACAACAGCACTTGTAACACCAAAAATGTAGTTTATGTGGCACACTGTTTGATCTGTTTCTGTTTCTATGTGGGCAAGACAAATAGGACCCTTAGAGAACGAATCAGGGACCATGCCTATTGTCTTGCCAGAAAACAAGAATATAGTGCCCTGGCCAGACACACTCTACAGAGGGGAGTAGACCATATATTTCTATTTCAAATATTACATGTCCAAGCAGAGGATATTCGGCTGGGTGATATTGTGAATCAGACTGAACAAGCAGAACTTGGGTGGATTTTTAGACTAGCTGCACATAGGGGCAGGGGCTTCAATGACAGTATTTCTTTGAAGCCTCATCTTAAGGCTAGAAAACTAAGATAGTTTTTAATATGTTGTTTTTAATATGTTGTTTTAAATATGTATGGCGTGTGGTTAGTATACATGCCTTATTTTAGGATGTTATGTTTTGTATTTATCTGTGAGTTTTTATGAGTTAGCACTGCAGCATTTATGTTTGCTATGCATTTTTTAGACATTTCCAGCTTTGAATACATAGCTTTGAATTGCTGTTAGATTTAATTAATTGATTAATTAGTTAATTGGTTTTGAGTGTTTGTTAGAGCATTTAATGCAACTTTGAATTCAGTATGGTTATGTCTGATGAAGTGGATATAGCATCCGTGAAAGCGCTCACATTTTATTGTTAATAAATACCATTTCTACATTTGGAATTGCTTGTTTTGTGTGGTGGAGTTTTACCAATCTATCAACAGACTGCATTCCTTCCTTCTTGGGTTTGTTCTTTATACTACGCTTGGGATTTTTGGCTTTTTTGAACATCTTTTGTTTCTTGTGGGACAATATGGAAGGATCTGCAAATGGAGCTACAGCTGAGGGTATCAAGGATATACCAGCAGAAACTTCGAATGGTAGGCTGAGGAACATTCTAACTGAAACAGTGAATCCACTTATGCACATGGACAGAAATTTGGTTACCAGTAAAGTGGCTAATAATAACATGAATGAACAAGTTATTAAAAAATATGAAAAAAACATTGAGAATGATATTTACAGGTTTAAACGCCTGCAGAGTCAACGTTATCATTTAGAGGCATGCCTTAGTTGTAATGTGGTCCCACGAGGGCTGAGGATCCTAAACATGCCAACATATGGCAATACATATCCTGCATTGTTAACACAATGGCAACAAATCAATTTAAATGCCAGTAAGGCATACTTGAAACTGTTGATAGAATTTTTTCAACCTATTGAATTTGATTTAAGACAACAAATTACTGAAACACAAAGTAAGTTGGCAGAGATTTATAGCATTGACTTGACTGAAATATTTATGCACGAACTCATAGATAGAGTGTTGCACTATGAGTGTAATCTCCTTGAGCATAAGAAAAGAAAATTGAACAGGGACATTGATGATTTTGCAAAACAAAATGTATTTGTATGGCCAAGATATACCGATGGGGGTAGTGCAAATGAAACTCTGGTTACTGAGTCTATCAGTTTCACTGGCAGGGGGAACTCTGCAAGGATTACGGTTCAATTGGAATCTGTTGTTGGAGGTACAACCCGGAAGCAGAACGAGGATGAGTGTTCAGGGTCTGAAGAGATGGAACAGCAGGGCATACGAGTAACAGAACTTCTCATCTCTCCTGGTATGGTTAATTCCGTATATACGACGCCAAATGAAGTATCGGCTGAGCTACAACAAACTGGTAAACCCAGTGGTTTAGATAGAAGTAATAACTCAGTCAGCATGACGAGTGCAGTTAGGCAAAAAATACAGCTTGAAAGAGTTGAAACAGAAAATTTTCCGGTGACTCCACTGCCTATACGAACGGGCAGAAAAAGATCTGTCGAATTGGAGACAGCGGGGGGAGCGAAGAGAAAGGAACCGCCAAACCAACAGAACCAACGTACGTTAAAGAGGTTTTGGAACCAGGATGCTTAGTATGTAATATTTCTAAGCATACTCTGACACCGGATGAAGTACATTTGCTTAATAAAGGTATGAATTTTATACCCAGTTCTAACATGGATATCAGTCAAGCTGTTATATCTGTCAGACTATTTGTACGTTATATAGCCTTGAAATTGTTAAATGGTACAGATTCTATGACACACGTTGATCCTTTTAAATGCAGAAGTGTTTATACACCACATTTGCAGGCCAATGTGGAGACTTTTTTTAAAAGCGGTTGAGAATGCTTTATACAGTGACAATAATTTTTCCAAGAACATTAAGGATAATAACTTAAGTAAACAAGAAGTGGAGGCGCTCAACAGACTGAGAAATAATGTGGACATTGTTATACGCCCGGCAGACAAGGGTGGTCCAGTGGTTGTATTGGACTCTGAATATTACAACAGGACAATGTTAACAATGTTGGCAGATGAGGCCTATGAAGTGGTATCACCCAGCATTGTGTATATGTTGCAAGACAGTAATTGTAATAACCTTTTGGAATGTAGGTCTATGAATGTAATCAGTGATGAGCTGTTTAAATATTTTCAGGTACCATATTCAATAGTACCTAGGCTTCACTGTCTACCGAAGATACATAAGAATATGGTAGAACCGTGTTTTAAGCCTATAGTATCAGGTTCAGGTTGGTTGATGGAACCTTTGTCTATATATTTAGACTTTGAACTTAAGAAGGTGCTCTCTGATTACGTGTATGTGCTTAAAGACACTGAACAGTTTTTGACAGATTTGTACTCTTGTGTCAATGGTTTAGACAATTTGGACAGTATAATATTGGCCACAATGGATGTTGTGTCCCTATTTACATGCATTCCCAACACTGAAGGAATAGATGCTTTGAGAACATTGTTAGTTGTATCTAACTTGATGGATTCGAGTAAGGTTGATTTTATGTCTCCTGCTAGAAATGGTATTAGATAGTAACATCTTCTTTTTTCATGATACTTGTTATAGACAACGCAAGGGTGTGGCCATGGGCACCAGTTGTGCTAATAGTTATGCCAACTTGGTCATGGTAGCCTGGGAGAAACAACATATACCTGACAATTCTAATATAGTCTTCTACAGGAGGTTTGTAGATGATCTCTTTCTCCTGTGGAAGGGTACGGATGATATGCTCATATCTTTCTTTGAACAACTGAATAATATGAACTCATTTTTAAAGTTTACTTTACAATTCTCAATAGACACCATCAATTATTTAGATGTAACAATACTCCGAGTAAATAATACTCTCACGACCAGGGTTTACCGTAAGCCATGTTACAGGCCAGCATATCTACATAGATCTAGTATGCACAATCCCAAGGTTTTCGAAAACATCATAAAAGGACAAGCTATGAGACTATCAAGATTGTCTTGTGAGGATACATGTTTTGAAAATGAACTTCATAGTCTCCATATGGGGTTGTTGAATAGAGGCTATAGTGAACAGGAGGTTACCAAAGCATATTTTACTGTAGGTAATTTGAGAAGTACGAGGGCGAAACCCTATTACTCCGATAGAGGTGATTTACCTATTAGACCTATGAATGGGAATAAGCAGAGAAATAAGTCCATTGTCCTTCCTTTTAGTAACAACACTGACATTGTTGAAAAGGCTATAATGTCTAATTGGAACAAACTCATGGTTGATGAGAGAGTAAAGAATATAGTAGGTGACTCTCCAACATTTGTTTATAAGAATATGAAATGCCTTAAACTCTTTGTTACAACAATTTGGGTATGAGTCTCGTTTCTATGAATCCTAGGAGCTTTTGGGCGACCAAGAAATGTGGTAGATGCTTACAATGTGACTCCATAGATGAGTCATGCTTTTTTAAGCATCCAGGCA
>NC_056731.1:1793104680-1793109680 GCF_019279795.1 Protopterus annectens | reverse complement strand
TATCAAGGATGGGACTAGAACAGATGAGAGTTGAGTCGTCTGCATATTGGATGCAGGTGGCTTCGGGGATAACTGAATGGAGGTCGTTTATGAATATTGAGAACAGAAGAGGTCCTAATATGGACCCTTGAGGTATGCCTATACTGTTCGGTAGTAGGCAGGAGAGTTTGTTCTGCCACATAACTGCCTGTTGTCTGCCTACGAGGTAGGCCTGAAACCAGTTTAGGACTTGGGTGTCTAGATGTAATGTTACTAAGGTTTTGAGAAGTAGCTGGTGGTTTACCATGTCGAAAGCTTTCGACATATCTAGAAAGAGAGCCGAGGAAATATTTTTGTTATTCCGGTTATGGTTAATTTTCTCGGTGAAAGAGAGGA
This sequence comes from Protopterus annectens, assembly GCF_019279795.1. Lineage (NCBI taxonomy): Eukaryota > Metazoa > Chordata > Ceratodontiformes > Protopteridae > Protopterus > Protopterus annectens. The sequence goes on along the minus strand of NC_056731.1, from coordinate 1,793,109,305 downwards.
GGGCAGTAGTCGTGCTATGGTGGGGTCTAAATCCATGCTGACAGTCAGTTAGTAGCTTGTTTTGGATGAGATAGGACATGAGTTGGTTATGCACAAACTTTTCCATAATTTTGGCAAGTGGTGATAATATGGCTATCGGTCTATAGTTAGAGAGTTCGGTGGATGTTCCTCCTTTATGAAGAGGTATGACGTAAGACATTTTCCAGATTGCTGGGATAGTGGCCTCAGTAATGGTTCTGTTAATTAAGATTGAAATGGGGTAGGCTATGACATCTGCAGCAATTTGCAGGTATTCTGCTGGTAGAAGATCAGCTGAGAGGGTAGTTGGCTTTAGTTTTTTCAATCGGGATCGGATGAAGGCGGTGGGTATGGGTTGGAGGTTAAAGGATAGTGGAGAGTTGGGTGTCATATTGTTTGGTGTGGTAGAGGGAGCAGGTAGCTGGTTAGCTAGTAACTGAATGGTTTCGGTGAAGAAGGTATTAAAGTTGTTAGCTACTTCTTCTTGGTTCTTAACAGATAGAGTTTCTGGGGTAGGAGTGGTGGATTTTCCTGGTTGGAGAAGTTTGTTCAATCCTGCCCAGAATTTTTGAGGGTTCTTTTGGTTTTTGTTTTGTAGGTGGTGAAAGTAGTTTTTCTTATCTTGAGTGGTGGCCTTTTTAGTTTCATTTCTTATTTGCTGGAAGATGACCTTGTCTAGTGGTAACTTGGTAGTACGCCACTTGTTCCATGCTTTGTCCCTATTAATTATTTTGGTTTTGGTTTCTGTGGTTAGCCAGGGTGCTATGTGAGTTTTGATTCTAGATACCCTTTTGGGAGCATGAGAGTCAAGTATGGTAAGGAATGTTTCATTAAAATGTGAGACTGCCTCATCTAGGGGAAGGGATTTCAATTTTGACCAGTTACAGTATTTAAGTTCCATGTTAAATTTTATTGGATCAAATTTTTTTTTGTATCTGATTGTTCTATAAACTGGTATGCTAGCATTGGGTGTATTATCTTTCATAATGTAAGTAAGCATATGATCACTAAGGTCATTGGGGAGAGTCCCCGGGATATATTTTTGGGGGTGCTCCTTGACGAGCACCCAGTCAAGTATGCTTTCTTTTTGTTTATTATTACCTAGTCTGGTGGTAGTGGTTATAATCTGAGAGAAACCATGGAGATTTAAAGAAGTAGGATTGGACTGTGCAGAGCATTGGTTCCAATCAATGTTAACATCTCCCAGGACTATTGTTTCTTGTGGATAGTTGTTATCTATCCAGTTTAAGATGGCTTCTAAAGTTTCGATATTGTTCCCTGGGGGTATATAGATAACTATTAGGTTTACGCTTTTTAGTTTATTTAGTTGTATTTTTAGAGCTAATATTTCAGCATTAGCAACCTGCGGTGGTTGTTTGGGGTTAGTTAGGATGTTTAGCGTATTTTTATAAAGGACAGCTATCCCACCTCCTCTTTTCTTTATGCAGTCAGCTCTGAGTATGTTGAACCCAGGTGACATTATCTGATTATCTTTGGTTGATGGTTTAAGCCATGTTTCAGTTAGACACATGATGTCAGGTAGATAGGTTGCAAGCATGGCATGTAGGTTGTGAACCTTATTGTTCAGACTTCTTATGTTTAAGTGGCAGATGAGTAGAGAGTAAGCCGGTCTATAATTATATATATATATATATATATATATATATATATATATATATATATAGCTATATATGTTTTTTATATATATGTGTGTCTATATATATATATATATATATATATATATATATATATATGTATATACATATATAGAGAGAGAGAGAGCTATATATACCTACATACACACACATATGTATATATATTAGGTAAACAGGAAGGCTACCATCCAAGGTCTCACACCGAAAAAGAAGATTATATCCACAAAACAAGACAAATGGAGACCTCCATGATGCAAAATAAACTGAATTTATTACAAAAACAAGCGTTTTCGCATACAACAGGTACGCTTCTTCAGGTTTATAAAAATGACTCAATACAAGTGCTTTATATATCTTAGCCCAACAGGTTAAATAAATCAATTTATAAAACACTTATTCAATTGATCAATTAGCCAATCAATTCAACGATCTCAACAAGGTGTGGTAGAGCTCAGTACTACTAAAGTGAATACATGTATATATATAAATCCCTTTCTTTATACCAATATATTTATACGAAATCATCATGCATGTGAATCAAATATATAGATGTATAAACATAAGCATATGCACATATAAATATAATACCTAACTAAGGATATACCTATTTAAAATTAAAATATAAAATATCAAAAACATTCAAAACTACTGAAGACACATCAATCCTAGAATATATAATATAAATTCAATTTAGCTAATAATAAACATCAATACATTTATGTAAAAAATGCAGACCTTAAAAACACATAGAAATATATGTACATATATACATAAAAAAGTATATCATTCAGTTTAAAACATTATAATTGGATAATCCCAGAGCCATATATATATATATATATATATATATATATATATATATATATATATATATATATACATATATATATATATATATATATATATATATATATGTATATATATATATGTAAGGTAACTAGCTAAAAGAGCTTAGATTTAATGTATCTATCTACGTGCTGCTAATATAGGTTTTATGCTAACCGACTGATTGAGTCCCGGTTGAATATAAGACTTCGGCCTTAAAATCCAGTTTAACTCAGCTGTTTCCAAATAATTCTGTCCATCACCCCCTCTCTTATTTATACTTATAACTTGTAGGACCCTAAATTTAAAAGTATAGTTAGGGTACATATCTATATGCTTGGCTAAAGCATTTGTTAGCTTCATCTTCCTTATATCATATATATGATTATAAATGCGATCTCTCAGCCTCCTAGAGGTTAAACCTACGTAATATGCATTGCATTCTGTGCATGTGGCTAGGTATATTAAATTCTTAGTCTCAAAAGTAGCATAAAAATCACTTGTGAATATATAGTAAAGTTCAGGTCCAATAAACTGGTGGTCACTAATAATATATTTACACGTTACACTTTTCACAGGGAAATGTACCATATTTAAAGGTCGATCTACTCATAATATTATTAGTCTCCCTATTGGTTCTCTCAGAGCATAATAATCTCTTTACATTCTTACTATTTCTATACCTAAATGTTGGTTTATCACCTACTATATTACTGATATGTTGATCTATTAATAGCACACCCCAATTTTTCTTGATAATATTAATAATATATTTATTATCATTCATATATCTGGTATTAAAAGCTACCTTTTTATTATTAAAGCTAACTTTAGGAATATGTTTGTTTTTATTCTTATTTTTATTTTTGTTTTTATTTCCATTCCTTGATTCAATATCAGTTAGTAATCCATTGTTAATATCAATTGGACTGGGAATTATACCATTCTTGCACTGTACTTCTTTTTTCATACTTTCTATCATAGAAATAGGGTAACCCCTACTCTGGAATAATTCACATAATATATCCCACTGAATGTCTCTATCCACACTATTTTTACAAAGCCTATAAATTCTTGTAAACTGATTTCTCACAATATTGGAGAATATATGACGTGGATGCATGCTGTTGTATTGCAATAATGCATTCCTCCAGCATGATTTACGATATAGTGTAGTAGAGACCATGTCTTCTACATCTTTAAAGATAGTAATATCTAAAAAATCTATTTTAGAAGAGGATGCCTCCATGGGGAATCTAAGAAATTCAGTAGTGGATTCTAAAAAAGTAACTAATTGTTCCAATTGTTCATTGTCACTATTCCAAATAATAAGTATGTCATCCACAATACGTCTGCATAACACTATATTTTGCATAAACACACTTCTGAACAGGAATAGTGACTCCCAATGATACATACACAAATTTGCGTAGGAATTTGCACAGGGGGTGCCCATTTCAACCCCCCATGTTTGTTTGAACAACTTATCTTGGAACAAAAACAAATTGTTGTTTAGCACCACATCCAATAAAGTACAAATAAGTAAGTGTGTATTATTATCAAACATCCCATCATTAAGTAATAATTCCCTAACTGCTTCAATTCCATAGTCATTTGGGATTACTGTAAACAAATTCTTGACGTCAAGTGTTACAAATATATAAGAAGAGGTGACCACATTACTATCCATTAGATCTTGTAAATCATTTAGTAGCTGATAGGTATCTTTTATAATGGTAGATATATTCCTAACTAGAGGACCTAATTTAGACTCTAAATAGCAGGAGATTCTCTCAGTCACCCATCTTTCCCCTGCTACTATAGGACGTAAAGGAGGAGGAAAAATACCTTTATGTATCTTAGGAAGTCCCTTTATGAGTGGAATCAACGGATCTTCCACTAAGAAGTAGTCACACAGTTCTTTCGTTATTTGCCTACACATAAGGAGATCATATAGGGTTTCATGGACCATTCTAATCATTCTAATAACTCTATCACTATCTATCTGTTCATATTTATCAGTATCTTTCAACATATTAAACATTAACTCAGTGTATAAAGTGGCATCCATTAAAACCATTTGCCTCCTTTATCTGCTGGTTTTAAAACAAAATAGAATCTCTAGAC
>NC_056731.1:1793054680-1793094680 GCF_019279795.1 Protopterus annectens | reverse complement strand
GGGTCATGGTATAATGAGCAATAAATACAGTTATGATAATGATGTGCATTTTCTGTCACATTCCTGAGCAAAATGTAGTGACAGATAGCATTCCAACTCCTTTCTGTAAAAGGATCTGTTAACTGGATTCAAACCCTGCATCAGCTGTCTTCATTCCTTAGGGTAACTGCCTCACACCTTGTGCAACAGCGAAAGCTACATGACAGGGTACATTTATTCAATGAGTGCTATCCAAAGTGCTAACGCCTGTGCACTAGTGTCAGGCTTGTCTGTACTACAGAAGGCAGCATAAATTAATATTTTCACTTTTTTCCTTAAGCAGTGTATCCTGTTTGTGTGCTACTAATTGGAGGTAAATGCAAAAGGCATTAGAAAAAAATTAAGTTATAAATGACAGAGAAATTAAGGTGTAAATTAAACTTAATTCAAGCCTAGGGTACACTAGCACTGACCAGAGGAAGATGTGCATTAATTACAGTGACAAATTCATCCTTCTCACATTTCCTTGACACATCAGAACTTTAATTTCCAGAACACATTATCATGACTGCATATACTGCCAAATAATGTTAAAGCAGACATAAAATAGCCTACATGTTATTAGCAAGATTAGGAATAGTTGATTTTCAAACAGCAACACAATTATATCACAAAATGTGTCACCCTCTTTTAAAGTATCACTTCACTACATTCAAACACTGCATTAGCTGTCTTCACTCTTTAAGATCACTGCATTTACACCTTGTTTAACAGAGAAAGTTACCTGACAGGTTGAATGTATTCACTGAGTACTATCAAGATTCCTATCCACAGTGCCAGTGGCTGCACACTGGTGCCAGGCATGATTGCACTGCTGAAGGCAGCCCACATTCAATTTTCACTTTTTTCTTAGGAAGTTAACCTAGTTTACACACTGCTGAGTGGACATCAAATGTAAAAGGCACTACAAATAAAACAATTACATTGAAAAAAATGTAACGGGTCTACTTTACATGCTCGAAAGATGAAAAACCTGAATCCAAATAACACAACATGTAAAGAGCGAACTGCGAATACGTCGAACGAACGAAACCGCAAAAGTGGAAATATCAAATTCACATAGTTGGCCTGTCTGCGGTATAGCTCAGTAAGGTAAGTGTGCGATAGTTACAGAACTTAGGGTTAGGGAGGGGTTAAGTTAAGTGCACAGGTAGGTAGTGTATGTAAGGTTTTGTGTAGGCAATTTATGTAAGGTTTAGTGTTGGGTTCTGTTAAGTGTATGTGTGTGGAATATTTAGTTTGTTTGGGTATAGCTCCATAGGGGAAGTGTGCGGTAGCTACGGACCTTAGGGTTAGGGAGAGGTTAAGGATAGTGCATAGATAGGTGTGTATGTGGGGTTTAGTGTAGGGTTAGCAGTATGGTTTTGGTGCTTTAATTTAGGGTTAGAAGTAGGGTTTTGGCTAGTGTATGTATGTGTTTTTTTATTGTGTTTGGGTAGGTAGCGCATTGCTGGGGGTGGGTTGGATGACTATGACAGTTCGAGGTTTTAAATTTTGTGCTTTAGTACATTCAATGTATTCGCGGTTCGCTCATTATGTGTCGCTTTATTTGGATTCAGGTTTTTCGGGTTTCGAGCGCATAAAGTAGACCCTAATTTAACAGGAAAATAAATTCAATCAATGAGTTTACGTAGCATTGTACAGAGAAAGGAGTGTATTCAGTGACACATTCATCCATCTCAATTTCCTTACAACATCAGAAATATAATGTCTGTCATACATTATCAGACTTGTAGTTAATGCCAAATAATGGGAAAGTAGACAGACAACATTGGATCATAGGATCATAGGAGTTTACTAGACTATTGGCCCTGAGGCCCTTATAAGTCTAGCCAAGAGTTTAGCCCATGTTTAGACAAATCAGCACCCAATGCCCCTGTCCAGCAGGGACATGGATGGAATCCCAGGGGTGTATTTTCTCTTTCCCATCCAGTTATCTAGGTTGTGCTTAAAAAGGGGTATAAAGGGACTCTGCTTGATGTGGAAAGGGAGTCTATTCCATAGATGGGGGAGTCTCTGGGACACAAATCTGTCCTGCCAACAAATCCTGTTGATGTCACAGACCAGGTTGAGGCCATGCGTGTGGGTTACTCGAGTGGAGCTTGACTTGCGGATATGCAGCAGTCCCATCAAGATGAGGTCCATGATCACCTTGTATGCCAGACAGATGTCACCTCTGAGGAGTCTGTATGAAACTGAGTAGAGGGTAAGTCTTTTAGCCTATCTGTGTAAGGTAGATGTTTGAGGCCCTGGATTTTCCTGGTGATGAACCTCTATGGTCTCTCCAGCTGCTGCATGTGCTTTGCGAGGTACATGCTGAAATGTGTGTTGTACTCAATAATGAGCTTTATAATGGAAGAATCTAGGGATGTTATGACCTCCTTGTTCCTGGATGAGATACCCTTATTTATGGGGCAGGCCATGTAGAAGGCTTTCCATACCATGGAAACAACATGGTGGTCAAAAGTCAGGTTGCTATCAACCTGGGTGCCTAAATCCCTCACGACTGATTGAGTGCTTAGGATATTGCTGTTAATGTGATAATTTGTGGGAACATCACTCTCCCCAAAGAGGATGGTGATGCATTTTTTGGTATTCAGCTTGAGGCCATGTTTCTGGCACCAGTCATTTGTCTGACTGAGACCCTCTTGGACCATGTCCACATCACTAGGGGAATTGATGACAGCACCCAGCTTTCAATCATCTGCAAACTTGGTCAGCCATAGACCACTGGTTTTGGCCTGCTCCTCAGAAAAGTATATCACAAATAACAGAGGCACCAAGACCGAACCCCGGGGAATGTGACTTGTTACAGGCCTACTGCTTGAGGTGGCTTTCCCTATTTTGACTACAAGGGTTCTATCAGTGAGCCAGTTTGCTATCCATCTGGTAACATATGGATTGATGTCTAGTTGAGAGAGTTTATCTATCTTGCCTGAGTGGGGAATAGTGTCAAAGGCTTCGGCCAGGTCAAGGTAGATGGAGTGCACAGTCTTCCTCTCATCCATGACTTTGGTGACTGTCTCAAAGAAGTCAACCAGATTTAGCAGACATTGCCTCCCCTTGACAAAGCCAAACTGTGTGGGATCAAGTGTTTGGAGGTTGCCAGTGTCCTTGTTAATGAGGTCCATGATAATCCATTCCATGGCCTTGCAGATCAGGCTAGTTAGGCTGATGGGTCTGTAATTTCCTGGATCGGTGGATGCTCCACCTTTGTGTAAAGGGATGACAGTGGTTGTCTTCCACTCAGCTGGGATGAAGCCAGTACTCAGGCTTTGGTTGAGTAGGGTGCCTAATGGTGCTGCAGGTTCCTGCTGGAGTTCATGTAGAATGCAGCCTGGGATGTTATTGGGTCCATGCAGGCTATATTTTTTTGCCTTGGAAAGAGCAGTGATGACCTGTTCCCTAGATATAAGGGGCATGGGGCAGGTACTGGAGATGTCCTGATTTACTGATGGGGGGACAGAGGGGTAAAGTTTTTGCTGAACCTGTCAGCCAGCAAGTTTGCTATATCTACGGCATTTGTATATGTGGTGTCTTTGACCACCAGTTCTGAACAGATCTAGGTGCTTCCACTGAGGTTGCGAACATATGTGAAGAAGGCCTTATGATTGTCTCTAGCAGATGTGGCCAATTTGGACTAGAAGTTTGCTTTGGAGGATTTCACTAGTGCTCTTATTTGCTTGTTCAGGCTAAGGAGACATTGCTTCCAATTGGGCATCTGCTCCTTCTTGGTCTTGGACAGCATTTTTTTTCCTTTTGTTATAGAGTTTATTTATTGCAGATGTCAACCAGACAGGTTTACTCTTCCTTGTGGATGATGATTTAGTCCGGTCAGGTATTCCTGATTCTATGCAGCTGTATAAATGCTCATATAGTGCTTTGATGTAGTTTTGAATATTGGTGTCAGTTCCTACAGAGAGAGGAGGGGGCTGTGAAGCTGTATATACCATCCCTCAGGAGTCTCTAATCAGCTTTGGAGAAGTTTTTATGTCTGATCCTAGCTAGAGGGGGTTGGGGGAGATAGTGACTTAGAAAGTGACCGCTTTGTGGTCAGAACTTACCAGTGAGGATGATACTATAGGGATGATGCAGTGGTTACTCATGTTGGTTAGTACTAAGTCTAAGATATTATCACCCCTTGCAGGGGTATCAGCTAACCATTCCAAGGCATTTGCATTGACAAAATCAAGGAAATTCTCGGCATTTGTGTTCTGGCATGTGTAGTTCTTCCAGTCTATGTTTGGGAAGTTAAAGTCGGCTCAGTGATATTAACAATAGTGAGAATAGTTGATTTTAAACAGCACAAAGATATCAGAAAATGTGAGTAAATATGCATTCAGACCAACTTCTGTAAAATTATCAGCTAAATGGATTCAAACACTGCATCAGCTGTCCTTTTTGTCTAAGCTCACAGCACTTACACCTTGTGCCACAGAGAAAGTTACCTGATAAGTGCATTTTCTTCACTATAATTCAGTGTGCTGATGCACACGCAAAGCCACAAGACTTGTTTGCACTACATAAGGCAGCCTAAATTAAATGTTTCACTTAGGAAAGTGAAGTGTAGTTCAATTCTGCAGACTGCTGACAGTCTGGATTACACAATGGCAAGTAACGCACAAACTGCAAGGAGAAAAAATACAATAAAGGTACTGAAATTTGGAAAACATTATAAAACAAGTAGTTAAAATGTATACTTTTGATATTTCCATAACTTTGTTATGTTTCAACATGAACATAGTCTCATTAAATACCATTATGTTCACATAAACAATGCAATCTGTGGATTAGAAACCAGGACATTTACAAGATTTACTTTAGATTATCAGTATGAGGCACTCACAACATATACTGTGAAGTTAACAAAGAAGTCGACTATACTCAATATGTGATGTAGTATCAATTGACATAACAGGTGCAATAGCAACAACTCATGATCTTTGTTCTGTGTACTTTGCAGTTAGATGTATGCATGAATGTGATACTGGCAACAGATAAATCTTATCTTACACAATACTAAAATACGTGAACACTGCACCTCTTTGTTTCTCATTATTTTGTGAACATCATTCCCATATCAATGCTTCCCTAACAAAACTGCTATGAGTAATGTACTTCCTTAGAATTTCACCGTTTTGTTCAGAGAGATAAACTTTTCCCAGAAACAATTTATATCAGTGTTTGGAAGGTTGCTTTCCCAAGTTAGTCAATGGTAGTCACAACATTTCTTATAATACCTTTCTCCCTAATCCACCCTGATTGATACTGCAGTGAGACTAATCATCCACACTTGCAAGCAAGTCATAACAGAGGTAGGGCATGTGCCTGCAATAGCTTAGGTCCTTACACCAGGTTTACTTTCCCTACACATGGTGAGGAGTGCTAATAAGTGCATACCTCATTTGCATATTCACAGAACCGAGAGGGCTGAATCTGCACTATATAAAGGTAATTGTGTAGCTAACAAGCTTGTATCATTGTAGAGAAGACTGTTTGGATCCAGAGAACTCGATATTGCTGCTTACTGCCACTTGCTTTGCAAACTTTCTATTTTCAAAACAGAATTGTTGCAAAGGTAGGCTGATGTTATGAACACATTTATGTATCTGAGTCTTATTTATGGTTTGCATTTCACAATACAGTTTTTGCTGTATAGTCTGTATTGTTCTCAGTAGCTGTTGGCATGGGCATGTGCACCACAGTTATTTATTGACCATCAATTCAGCAAGGTCTTTTCAGTGCTTGCTTGGGCTAAAGGGAAGTCTCTGTGTTCACCAGTGGGAGTGGTTAACACTGAACAGCCTGCCTGTCCCTGGAAGAGTGGTTGCTACCTAGAAGCTGTAGTTTTATTGGCCATTTTGGGTCAATTCTAAACTCATTGATCTGTCTCTCTTAAAACCAGGCTGCCTCATGGTTTTGGCATCTTTTCAGGCTTGCTAGTTGTTGCTGTAGCACCTACCAAGGGGAGAAAACGCTGAGAAAAGAAAAGGAGCCACTTTTGTGATTTTAAGTATTTTCTTCAGATTTTTGTTAAGTTTTACTGCTTTGCCGCCTACTTTTTGGCATTTTCCAGCTTGCTAAAGTTTATATCTGTAACAGTAACAGTACTTGGAACACATCTAGAGCCTGTTTACTGCATTTCCAGTGTTGCACTTAATTTAAAATAGTTTTTTTCTCTAAAAACTGCATTTTACCTGCTTTTTGGCCTAGCACTCAAGTGTGGGGTCATTTACTGTACTGTTGTTATTATTTTGCTGCTTGTGTATCTCTGCTACCTTTAAACTACAACAAAAAGAAAAACAAATCTTGCTTTTTTCCCACTTTCTGAAAGTTAAGAAAGTTCAGTTACAGATTTGCTGTTCTGAACTGTTTGGAAGTTTCTAGAAGGCCACTGCTTGCTTGGGCTAAAGGGAAGTCTCTGTGTTCACCAGTGGGAGTGGTTAACACTGAACAGCCTGTCTGTCCCTGGAGGAGTGGTTACTACCTAGAAGCTGTAGTTTTATTGGCCATTTTGGGTCAATTCTAAACTCCTTGATCTCTCTCTCTCTCTCTTAAAACCCTACAACTCTCTTTTTGCGCGTTTTTGCGCACTGAGCAGCGTCGGGCAGCACTGCAAAAACAGGTTTAAAGTATTCCAGGCTCCACAAAGTCTGCTCTTCACTTTCTCCCTTAGAACTGTTCAAACTCTCAAAGTAATCACTCTATTCTCTTTCTAAAGCCCTGCACTTGCTCAGCTCTTATAAGAAAACACTAACTAACTAAAGCACTACACCCTCCTTGACTTCTCATAAGTATTAGACTCCTGATTGGTCCTTCCTGATCAAGTGAAAAATCAGTTCCCTTCCCTAATCTGATCAGTAAAAAAACAGTTCCCTATACTAATCTGGTATGTCCAAGGGTCAGTTTCAAGGTTACTCTCCAGTCCAGATGGTGAATCTGGGAATTTTGAGGCAATGTTACAATTGCCTTATGTACACAGACAACCCTCTCCTCCTTCCAACAAACTCTAATACATGTGAGAGATGCAGTTACACAGCCAAACTGGAGGCAGAGCTCTTTCAACCCAAGACTGGCACAGTCAGTCAGGAGGAAAAGGTAACCACCCACACCACAAATCCAGTCTCACACAGACCTATTGCATCTGCATACCCATCACATAAACACACAAAAACATACTCGGTGGCTCTAAATAAAAATCTGCCTAAACAGGAAAGACCTCCAAAGCAGATATCCAAGCAACAGCCACCCCTCAACAATACCCACGAATCACATATCTCACAAAATCAGTGTGCCTCACAGTCACAGCCCTTAAGGCCAAACAACACACCAAATACACTTGTTATAGGGGACTCTATTGTCCAGCACACTGACGTCCTGCTCACCAGACTGAACAAGGAGAAGGTCACTGTAAGCTGCCTGTCGGGTGCCAGGATCCGCCACATAACACAAGCACTCAGGTTACTCCAAAGCAAGTACAAGTATGACTCCGTCATTGTCCATGCTGGTGTGAATGACCTGAGACGTACCTCCCTGGACTACATGAAAAAAGACATAGATGAGCTCTCTGACCATGTAGCCCAGGCTGGTATGACCCTGACCTTGAGTAGCATCTTGCCCTCACCAAGAATGATGCCACAGTATAAAGACAAAATGATCAGTTTCAACAATTGGCTAAAGTATTGGTGTCATTCAAAGGGGATCCAGTGTCTGTCAGCCTGGGATGACATGCTCGACAAGCCACGTTGCTTCGCTAGGGATGGCTTGCACCTGTCACCCTTAGGCTTTCCTATACTGGCCAAGGCTCTTGCCACCCCCATAGTGCCTTTTTAGGCAAGGCTCAAAGGACAAACCCACCTCCATAGACAACCCAAAGATAAAAAAACTAAAGGTAATGCTACTCAATGCCAGAAGTCTAAACCTCAAGATGCACACACTTGAGGCTCTCCTCAGTATGGAGAAAATCGATGTCTGTGCAGTAACAGAAACCTGGTTCAAGGCTCCTGAGAGCACCCCAGCACTACCAGGTTATAACTCATACTATGCGTTTCGGCCCCAAAACTAGATACCTACACCTCCAGGTTAGTGGCACTGCACGAAGCATCGGAAACCATCCATGTGCAACTAACAGCGGGCAAAACTGCCTTTCAGTTTGTAGCCTGCTACAGAACACCCTCCCTATTACAGGAACCACATTTGGCATTCCTGAGAACACTGGAGAATATGAAGGTCTCTCCAAACACTATGTTATTGGGTGACTTCAACTACCCAAACATTGACTGGGAAAACTACTCAAGCCCAAACACCCTCGCCCAACGGTTCCTTGAATTTATAAACTCTAACACAATGGAACAACTGGTCACCACTCCCACAAGAGGGAACAACATATTGGACCTGGTCATCACCAACATGGGGACTCTATGTTCCACACCAGAGGTAAACCCCTCATTGGTAAGATCAGACCATAAACAAATTACCCTGGACATCCATATCCCGTCCCCACCCCCAGCCAAGGAAATCACTGTAAAGAATTTCTCAAAAGCCAACTTTGCACTTCTCAAGACTGAGGTGGAATCCTTCAAAGCCCCTTGGCCAGAGGATAATACAGCCCAATCCACAGAATCCTTTACAAATGCATTCTATGAGCACCTGCAGGAATGCATGGATCGTGCTATCCCAAATAAAACCAAGACTCACTCCTCCAAAAACAGGAGGCCAGTCTTTTGGACCCCGGCCATAAATAAGCTATACAACAGAAGGAGGAAGCTACTACATGACAGAGCAAAATCCCAAAAAGGGAAGGCATCTCTGATCAGTATTAGCAAGAAACATCGATCCCTCATAAAATCATCAAAGGCCAGTTTCGAAAGAAAAATTGCCCTAGACACTAAAGATAATCACAAGGCCTTCTTTAGTTATGTCAGGAACATGGGTGGAAACTCCCAGATATGTTCTGAATTGTTGCATAACAGTACAAAATATACCAAACCTACAGACATAGCCAACATCCTGGCAGACAGATTCAGTGCAAACTTCTCCCCCCCTTCCCTCCCAAAGGAGCAAATGCCTATCACAACTGAATGTAACCTCCCTGACATCACAGATGCACAGGTGAAAGCTGCCCTCTCCAAAGCAAAAAACACAGCATCTATAGGACCGGACGGTGTCCCAGGCTGTGTCTTACACGAGCTCCAAGAAGAACTGAACCCTCACATTAAGTCACTGTTCAAACTTAGCCTTACTACAGGATATGTACCCAAAGAATGGCATACAGCTACAGTGGTCCCACTCCACAAAGGTGGTGCCACAACGGACCCTGGAAACTGTTGCCCCATAAGCCTGACTAGTCTGGTCTGTAAAGCTATGGAGCGTATTATCATGGAACTCATAAACAAAGACATTGGGAGCCTCCAGACACTGGACCCTACTCAATTCGGCTTTGTTAAGGGCAGATCTTGCCTCTTAAACCTAGTTGATTTCTTTGAAACAGTTACCAAAGCCATAGATGAGGGCATGGTAGTCCACACAGCCTACCTGGACCTCTCAAAAGCCTTCGACACAATACCACACTCGGGCATCATAAATAAGCTTATCAGCTTAAATATTAACCCCTATATCACAAAATGGGTTGCAAACTGGCTCAGAGATAGAACCCACATGGTCAGAATCTCAGGTGCCATGTCCGAATCCAAACCAGTTACAAGTGGCATCCCACAGGGCTCAGTTCTGGGACCTCTCTTGTTCGGTATATACTTCTCTGAGGTTCAGGCTAACACTGGGGGATTATGGCTGACAAAGTTCGCAGATGACTGCAAACTGGGGGCCATAATCGAATCTCCAGCTGACACAAGCATCCTCCAAAAGGGTCTCACAGAGACGGATGCTTGGTGCCAGAGCCACGGCCTCAAGCAAAATGCTAAAAAGTGCATAGTCATCCCCTTTGGGAAAAACAAGGTACCTACAAATTACTACATAGGTGGTAATCCATTAAGTACTGAAGAAGTAATTAGAGATTTGGGAACCAACGTAGATAGTAATCTCTCCTTTGATAATCACGTTGCCAAAGTGGTTAGAAAGACCTTCTATATAGCCCATCTTATCACAAAAGGGTTCGCATCTAGATCAAGAGAGGTCATTGTGCCCCTCTACTCGTCACTCTTCAGGCCCATAATTGAATACAATGCCCCTTTTGGGATGTACCTTACCCGACACCTGCAGCAACTGGAGAGACCCCAAAAGTACCTCACCAAGAGGATCATGCTCTACAAACAGATGTCCTAAGCAGCTCGACTAAAGAAACTCCAGCTCTACTCAGTTGCTTACCGCCTACTCAGAGGCGATCTATGCCTGATGTACAAAGCCATGTCAAACCCAGAATTAATGGACATGCTCCACCTCAAAAAATCCAAGTCCCTTAGAGCTACACGCTCCAGGGACCTAAACCTCAGCACAAACATAAATAGGACATGCTAGAGGGACAGATTCATTTCCCAGAGGCTCCCCTCACTCTGGAATAGAATCCCAACTCATGTTAGACATAGCCCCTCGCTGATCCTCTTCAAGCAAAATTTGGACGCGTGGATGGGAAATCGCAAATTCACCCCTGGGATCTCTCCTGTGTCCCTGCTAGACAGAGGCACATTAGACTAATCTTAAAAGGGCACCTTCTGTGACCTACTTTATAGAGGCACAGTAGGCTAATCTAATAGGGAGGCGGAAGCCAAATACACTCTGGCTAGGCTTATAAATGCCCTAGGTCAGATAGCTTAGTATCTACCCATGAACCTATCATGTATTTTTCTACCTGATGACATTTTAGTGGAAATTTTCATTCTTGATAGCTGTTCATGTGTTTGTTTGGTAAGATGGATGGATACATTCATATATTTTTGTGTTTAACCATCTTTTGTTTTTTATACTTATGGATTTCTTCTTTCCTATTATGTTTCCTCTCATGCAGAGCTTTAGCACCGAAGACATCTGCTCCTCATAAACACAGACATAAAAAATGATGTCCTATTATTAGTAATATCCAAAAGGTAGATGTGTGTGTAAATTAAAAATTATTTGATTTCATTTCATTAGCATTTTTAAGTTGTGAGATACAATTCACATAGGTTTGATTGTTGTGTATTCTCTTTTTTTTTCTTTTCTTTTTTTCTGTATTTATTTACATAGCTGATCCTGTCAGTTGCACTGTGGAACTCCTGCCACCTGATGGAATATTAGTAGCCTCTGATGATGATAGCAGTGATGAATAGGCACAGTCTGGGGGTGCAGGAGGTCTGTCTGATATCAAGGTTGTGCTTCCAACCTCTCCTGCCTCTTTTTCAGATACAGTGATTATGCCTATGCATACCCATGACACAGAGACCTTAGACACAGGACAGGTAGAATGTGGGCTAGTTAATCAAGGTAATGTGGTTACACCAGCAGTGGAACTGGCTCTTTCTCCCTGTAGCCATCATGAGAGCAAGGTGACACATAGGAGGTTTGTTAGAGGTACTCAGAGAAAGCCTGTTGTTCACCCTGCTCCTGATGTTGGTGTGTCAGTAGGTGCCACAAAATGCATGCATAGGGCCATCACAGAGGTATAGACACATTCACAAGATCCTCAGAAGAGGACAGAATGAGTACTAAACATTTTGCATTCTAATGTGTGGGACTGCCTGAGCTATGTGGGTGATTCCTTGGATAGGATGAATGACTCATTGGATCCAAGTGTCTGTAATGGAATGTTTGTTGGTGGACGGTCATCATCCATGTGTTCATAGATCTTCTACCCCATCTGGTGTTAGCCAACATGACTGTGCAAGATCCAACTTCCGTAGTGACACTACTTCCACTGCTCTGTCAGTGATTGAGGTATCCACACCCAGATGTGGTAGGCCACCTGGTCATGGTCCTGGGCACAGTCATGATGGCAGCTTGTCCAGCAGACATCACTCAAGTTCAGGTACTACCCCATTTCTAGCCAGGGCCATGGAACTAGCAAGGCAACTCCTGGCAAACATAGTTCTCATGGTTGGGGTGACAACTCTAAAATGACTAGTTTATCATGCACAGCTCCCAGCTGTCTGAAACGCTAGGACATAGTGCTTGATTATGTTCATGCAGGCACACACACTCTCCACAAATACTTGCCCATACCACCTCACACCCACACTCTACTTATCTAAGCAGTACTGTTGACTGGTAAACATATCTTGCTTCTGGTCCTGCAAAATAAATACTTAAGGATTAAGATTTTGTTTTACTTGCACACATTCACTTCTTTGGTATCAGGCCAGCCCACCCCCCTGCCCTAAGCATGTGATGATGATTATGTCCTGCTCTTTGTATATGTCTTTGTAACTTCATGGTGCATGTATGTCTGATGCACAGAGTGAATAGCTAATGCCTGCTTACTCAGAACCATCCTTTAATAAAACTATATTGCTGAATAAATGCTTTTATTCACAGTCCATAACCAGCTTTGTATGATTACTTCTGTAACTATTGATCCTCACTGTTGTGTTACTGTTGTTACTCATGCAGTCAAAGCAGGTCTTTAAGTATTGCTTGCTGTCATACTTGTGCAAATGATGCTACCCTTGACCTGCTCACTGATTTATATACAGTAGCCAAATGAAAGGCTTGACACACATCAGTGAGCAAAATCTATAACTGTGAATTGCAAACACTACTTAAATTACTGTACACCTGGGACATGTATCAACTTAAGTATTGGAATTTGCTTAACACAGTAATTATTTATAAAGGTGCATTTTTCTTCTATACATGTTCCATACTTTCCCTGGTAATAATGCAGATGTGAAAACTCTCCTGGGTGGGGGGGGGGGGTTGCCTGTGTCTGATGCTAACCAAATGCAACCATTACATGGTTAAGAAAAGGCCATGGACTTTGTCAGACATCATTTTTAATATTTGTATGTGCTAAGGTTGTTCTTTTAAATATTCAGTGTGTGTGCTATACTTTGACTCCTACCCAGTGCCATGACATATTGTGCACACCTACATCTGCTGGCAGCATCTGTGACTGGTGTTTCTCCCTCAGACTCCCCACCTGCATCTGCTGGAGCTGCTGGTCCTGCCTGTAGTAGTGGGACCTGTGTTCCTGCCCCTAACTGTCCTTGTTGAAGCTGTCTCCTGAGAATGACATTGTGCAATATGGAATAGACTGTAAGTGTTTCATCACAGGTGGCCGGTTCATATTGAAAGAACCCCCTGACGTGTCTAGATAGTGAAACCTTGATTTGATCAAGCCAAATATACATAATATTTCAAGTCTGAGTGTGGACATTGTTGTATTATTGCTTGGAGGTGTTGTGTGGGTTTCTTGTGGTATCATGACCCATGGTGCAAGGGAATAACCTGCATCCCCATTGGATGCCCGTGTGGCAAACCTTGTGTACAGCTCATTAGTGTGCCATATGCGTGAGCTATGAAAACGGCATTAGTAACCTGCACAGACATTTTAGATGATCCCTTGGGTATTACAGAGCTATGAAAACTGCATTAGTAACCTGCACAGACATTTTAGATGATCCCTTGGGTATTACAGAGCTATGAAAACTGCATTAGTAACCTGCACAGACATTTTAGATGATCCCTTGGGTATTACAGAGCTATGAAAACGGCATTAGTAACCTGCACAGACATTTTAGATGATCCCTTGGGTATTACAGAGCTATGAAAACTGCATTAGTAACCTGCACAGACATTTTAGATGATCCCTTGGGTATTACAGAGCTATGAAAACTGCATTAGTAACCTGCACAGACATTTTAGATGATCCCTTGGGTATTACAGAGCTATGAAAACTGCATTAGTAACCTGCACAGACATTTTAGATGATCCCTTGGGTATTACAGAGCTATGAAAACTGCATTAGTAACCTGCACAGACATTTTAGATGATCCCTTGGGTATTACAGAGCTATGAAAACTGCATTAGTAACCTGCACAGACATTTTAGATGATCCCTTGGGTATTACAGAGCTATGAAAACGGCATTAGTAACCTGCACAGACATTTTAGATGATCCCTTGGGTATTACAGAGCTATGAAAACGGCATTAGTAACCTGCACAGACATTTTAGATGATCCCTTGGGTATTACAGAGCTATGAAAACTGCATTAGTAACCTGCACAGACATTTTAGATGATCCCTTGGGTATTACAGAGCTATGAAAACTGCATTAGTAACCTGCACAGACATTTTAGATGCTCCCTTGGGTATTACAGAGCTATGAAAACTGCATTAGTAACCTGCACAGACATTTTAGATGATCCCTTGGGTATTACAGAGCTATGAAAACGGCATTAGTAACCTGCACAGACATTTTAGATGATCCCTTGGGTATTACAGAAAACCTGACAGTTTGTGGAGTAGTTTCCTTTTTGTTGATGTACCTAATGCCCTGTTAACTGTGTTTAGCTTTTATTTCTATCTGTGTGCAATCTATGACCCCGAAAACTTTGGGAAAGTGTGGTAGTGCATAACATTCCTGCACAATTCTTGCTCTGTCTCTTGTGGGGTTCCTGGGAAACAGATATGCTCCCCACTGTAATATTCTGGAAGTTAAAGCCTGTGACACCCGTAATATGCCACCTGTGGGTCCCTGAAATGTACCTGTAACTAATAAACCTAATGGTACACATACCTTTGTTTCCAAAGGGATATGTTCTGCACAATTTCCCTGAGGTTTCAGATGAGGACGGCAGAGATTGCATATTTCCTCTAGTGTTTCCCAGTCTACCTAGTATCATTCTATTATTTCTGTGTCAAGAAGTCCATGATAAGTCAAATGAGGGGGCACATGGGGTCTATAAACCCTCCTCCTTCTTGTCCGAAGTCTGGTAGCAGCAGCATCACCTTGAATTAAAGCCTGTTACACATGCAGGTTAATGATGGCAGCAGCAACTGCTAACATCCTCTTTTCAAAGTGTAATTATTGCCATAATTCAAAGAGTTTTGACTTTCATGGCAAATGGCTATGCTGAGTGTACACAATTGCTTTATAGCTTCCTGAATAGCTCCTCCATTTAAGATTGGATAATTTTTATTTAATTCAGGTATTTGTGCTATCATTAGCCTGCACTGCTTTTTACCTTTGTTTTCTAACTCTACACTAAGTGTAGAGACTTTTAATGAATACAAAATAGCACACTATTGTGTACTCGGCATACCACCTACACAACACTTGCACTTAGTGTAGCTGCTAATGGATCTGGACCAGTATCTTTTGCTGCATCTTGTTGCACTAGCTATATGGGGAGGCCTCTGCCTCCCAAACCACTGTCACATATACACATACTAACTCCATGGTCACACAGCCAAAGCAAAATTATTAACTCAATATTAACACAATTGTGGTGCTGTGGTAGCGTTGTCGCCTCACAGTAAGACACTGTCCTGTTTGATTCTCAGCTAGAGCATCTTCTGTATGGAGACATGCGTGAATGGGCATACCTTCATTGAAGGTTGTGCATCAGAGCTGGCAACTCGGCACGTAAAAATCTACTGCCAATCATTAGCGGACCGGAGTTCCACTGTGGTGACCTCTAACCGGGAAAAGCTGAAAGACACAACATTAACACAATTCATTACGGTGATATTTCAATTTAAAAGTGCTTTCATTAAGTTATATCATTACAGAGGAGTTTGATAAAATAAGCTTCACTGCACCTACATGTTCCTGCATATAGCTGACAAAATTTAGCAGTGGAAAATATATGGCAAATTTATAATAGTAATGAAAGTAACATATACTTTTTGAGTTTACACTTACAATTCCAACTCACTTGATACTGTATATTACTGTATTTGAAATCCAGGAATATGCTTTTCTTTCAGTTTCTTTAATTAAAACAAGTGTAATATTCGGTAACAGTGTAAGTTTATTAATATAGATATTTGTGTTTTTTATTTATTTGTTTAGCTGTTTCTCTGTCTAGACAACTTAAACCTAACAGTGTTGCACATAGAGCAGCAGACAGAGAAGGGACAACATTGAATTGCTACTTAACTTCCATCCAATCATCTTTCCTTAAAGAACCATTATAATATTGCACATAAAATCCCTTCTGGGGCTTCAAGGTAAGTGTCTCTTTTTAACTTTCTGCAGCTGAACATACCACAAAACTATCTTCCCAGAAATATTTTTTTTTCAACACAAGTGATCCAATTATTTACAGAAAGAAATATTTTAAGAAGGTAGTCATTTCGGGTAATAAATTAAAGCAGTTTCATTAGTAAGTGTATTCTCAGTGAAGTCAGATTACATAATATATGGTTGCTTTCCTACTACATCCCATTAGTTCACATCATAGTACTGGATCCAAGCATATCTACTGGAATGTAGTGGTTTGGGTCTCTGATACAATGGAAGAATGGCTGAGATACAGAAAATCTCTCTAGTTACACATAAGGCCGGTACACTTATAAGAGAAGGAAAGTGAAATACAATTTAGAAAGCAGCAATAAAACAGAATTGCACTTAGGTCATATTAACATTGCTAAGAAACATCCTACTAAGGGAATTTTACTGGCTCACAAGATTAAAAAAGAAAGATATATGAAGCTCAAACAGCTGTAATATTGTTCTTCTTTCAGCTTTTCCCAGTTAGGGGTCGCCATAGCGGAACTCCAGTCCGCTAATGATTGGCAGTAGATTTTTACGGTGCCAAGGTGCCAGCTCAACGACCAGCCTTCAACGAAGGCACGCCCATTCACACATGTCTTTCAAATGCTACTCAACCGTGGGGAGGATATGAAGAAAAGTTATCAAATTAAGTTGGCAAGCCACATAATCTTAAGAGAAAACGCTGTCAGAGAGTTCATAAGCAAAAAACACAAGAGTTCACCACAGAACGCCAAATTTAATGAATGAAGCTTTCAGGTTCTAACCCTTCATCAGCACATACAATCATTTAATTAATTCCATTTATATAGAGGTATAATTAATGTCACATGACATGATAAATTTTGTATATTTTATATTATAATAGGTGATATTTTTTATGAGTGTGATTTTTTAGTGGCTGGTTTTGATCATGTGACATTAATTATACCTCTATATAAATGGAATTAATTAAATGATTGTATGTGCTGATGAAGGGTTAGAACCCGAAAGCTTCAGTCATTAAATTTGGCGTTCTGTGGTGAACTCTTGTGTTTTTTGCTTATGAACTCTCTGACAGCGTTTTCTCTTAAAACTACGAACTAATATCGCAGTGGACGTCCTAAGGAGGTGATTATACCAGCCCTATTGCTTTACCGCCTTCTGTGGAAGATTTAAATTTTGAAAACAACTTACTAGAAGTATGACCTCAGCTATAAAGCGGCTGTTGATAAAATCAAACAGCCCATTACTGCAGCTTCATAATCAAACGGTAAAATCTTCTAATGTAACTGTGGGTAATGAAGTAAATGAAGTAAATAAGCTATTAAGTATACTTGAGAAGAAAGTTACTACCTACAAACAACTGCAATGGCAGAGACTTAGTTTTACGGCATATCTAGATCTGGGTATAGCACCCCGAGGTCTACGGGTGCTAAAGATGCCGTCCTACGGTAATACATATGAGGAACTATTAATCAAGTGGCAGCAGCTCAATTTGGAGCTAAGCGCTAGTTACATGCGCTTAATGAATGACTTTTTTGAAAATGTTGAGCGTTCTTTGCTTGATGAAATAGATTTACTGGAAATCAAGGTTCTTGATATTCTAAAAGGTGACAGTTCAAATGAATGCTATCAAACATTTATAGAAAAAATACGATTATTAGACAATAGACTGGAAATACAAAAAAAACGTAAGTTGCAAAGAGATGTAGAAGATTTTAAAAACGGCCACATTTTTTCTTGGCCGAGAACCGAGTATAAACGGCTCAATACAACTAATAAGTCACAGCGGAAAATTGAAACTAACAAGACTGTAACTCAGTCACTTGATCAGCTGGATGACTTTGATCTGCCATCCACCCCGGCGGAACATTCGACCAATCAGCAGGCTGGATTGCAACAAGGAGCACAGCCTACGTCTCAACGTCTTGATGCAATACAAATGGGAGAGGAAGCAGAGGGCGACTAGTTTCAATGCAGGAAGCAAGAATACGAGTACTTCTAATGTTTCAAATGCCGTATCATAACAGATGGATTCAAAAATGAAAAAAACAAACTGACATTTCAGCTTTTTTACCTTTCCGTTTGAATCATCCCGAAAAGGTAACACCGTAAAAACCTCGGTCGGAAAGGAGCCCAATGTTAAGAACAGCACAACAACAGTCACAAGGGGCGAAAAGGAAAAACGACAGCCCGAAAAAAATCAACAAGACACCTCGCAGATGACCGATGTAGTGCCAACTATTAACAGAGGTACTGTAAATTTAACAGAAAGATATTTTTCTGAAGATATCTTTAAGTTATTAAGTAAAGGTTTAAAATTTGTTCCCTTTACTATGGACAATGTAGTGAACATGATAATAGATTTAAAATTGTTTGCTAGAAATTTAATGTTGAAATTACTATTCTCTAATTCTGTTGTTAATAGTGCATGCTATAAGAAATTGAGTGTTTTTGTTCCACAGTTATCACCTGTTATAACAGCATTTGTAAATATAGTGGAAATAGAGTTAAGGTCAATGTGTGCTATGAAATGTGAAAAAATATCAAAGTACAATTTAACATATCATGAATATCAAGCCTTAACCAGTTTAAAAAATAATAATGATATAATAATTAAACAGGCTGATAAGGGTGGGGATACTGTGATAATGGACCGGGGATATTATATGGATGCATTTAATAACTTTCTTTCTGATATTAACACATTTGAAAAAATAACATTTTTGGAAGTAAAAAATCAGATAATGCAAGTGAATATGCTAATATATGAAATGCAACTAAATGATCAAATATCATTAGAACTATTTAATTATTTCTCTGTTCCATGTCCCAAAATACCGCAGATCTATGGGATACCCAAGATACACAAATCATTATCTAACCCACCGCTGAGACCTATAGTCTCAGGAAAGGGATGGGTGACAGAACCCATTTCCAAGTATTTGCAGAAAGAGTTATCTAAAGTTTTACCTCACTGTACTACTGTTATAAAAGACACGATACATTTTTTATATAAATTGAATAATTGGTATATAAATGCTACAGAAAACTATATCTTTGTAACACTAGACGTAGAGTCACTGTTTACAGTCATACCCATAGAATATGGTGTTGAAGCTGTGAGAAGGCTTTTATTAATGTATTCTGTTGTACAGCCTAATGAAATTGAAAATCTTTGTTCACTTCTTGATTTGGTGTTAACAAAAAATGTGTTTATCTTTGATGAAATCCCATATAAGCAATTAACTGGTGTAGCCATGGGAACATCAGTGGCAAATACTTTTGCTAATTTAGTTCTTTATTATTGGGAGAAGAACTATATATTAAATGATGATAATGTGCTTAACAAATATGTAAAATGTTACACCAGATTTGTCGATGATTGCTTTTTTATTTGGGAAGGAACAGAGGATGAATTACAAATATACTTATCTTACTTAAATAATACTACACAATTTTTTAAGTTTAAGATGAATTATTCTGTACATAGTATTATATTTTTGGATGTGAAATTATATAAAAAAGATAAGAAAGTAGAAACCATGATACATAAGAAAGATGTGCATGTAACAAGATATCTTAGGAGAACTAGTATGCATCCAGTACATATTTTTGGTGGCATAGTCAAGTCACAATTAATTAGGGTGAGTAGGTTGAAAACAGAAAATTATCTATATGCAAATGAAATAATAGAAATGAAAGATGAATTTATAAGAAGTGGGTACTCAGAAGTTATGATTGAAAGAATTACTAATGAAGTAAATAATGGTAGAATTCAGGAATATAAACCAATATTTAATTCTTCATCATTAGGAACATCACATGAGCTAATGACACAAACAAAGGTAAATGATGACAAAATTAGATATGTAACTACATATAATGGACACACACATCAAATTTGTAAAATTATAGGAAAAAAATGGCCAATATTGATGGCCATGCCTGAAATAGAGAAAATAATAGGATCAAAACCCAGTTTTGCATATAGAAATCAGCAATCACTAAAAAGTGTATTGTGCTATAAGGACTTTAACAAACAATCATATTCAATACAAGGCAAGTTAGGCACTTTTAAATGTTATAATTGCAGTTGTTGTAATGATATTTTAGAAGCAAATGAATGTTTTAGACACCCAGTAACTAATATTAGATTTGTATTTAGATGCATGGCTACCTGTAATACATCCAAATTAGTATACCTTGCTACTTGTATGTGTTGTCAAAAATTTTATGTAGGAAAAACAATAAGAAGGCTTAAGGATCGTGTCATAGAACATAAATCAGAAATTAATAGGAAAGTTCAAACAAATGCCTTATACAAGCACATAATGGAAAATGCAACACATAGGTTTAAATTTAGGTGTATAGATATAGTTGATTTGGGAGTAAGAGGTGGTGACTTAAACAATTTACTAGAGATTAAGGAGTTACAATGGATAATTAGACTGCAGGCTGATGTTAGTCCTGGTCTTAATAATGCCACTAGTATAAAGCCTGTATTAGTGAAACGACAGCAAGATAATTTATAACATAATAGCAGTTAATAGCAATTTTTTATGTGTAATTTTTACAGTTTTTGTATAAATTTTGTATATTTTATATTATAATAGGTGATATTTTTTATGAGTGTGATTTTTTAGTGGCTGGTTTTGATCATGTGACATTAATTATACCTCTATATAAATGGAATTAATTAAATGATTGTATGTGCTGATGAAGGGTTAGAACCCGAAAGCCACATAATCTACCATACAAATTATTTGGATCAATAGAAAAACACTCAAAATTATTGCTAATGATTTTGCCATTTTACTACGTAACTGAATAATCCAAAGAGTAGCAGAATATACTGTTCATCATAGTGTAGGGAAACCAGAAAACATAAAGTGCAAGTTAGACCCTGAAAAACACTTCAGGGTAATATAGCACAGGCAGTATTTTATTTGAGAGAGAATGGATCTTCATGATTATCATGAATGAGTCCTTCCATCATAGGATTGGGGATTGGTATAATGGTTAAGGTGTTTCTGTCATGGACGGAAATTACAAGGTTTGATTCTCACCTTTAAAAGGGAAATTGTGTAGTCTTAAAATGATCTACAGAGACAGCTAACAATAATTACCTGTGAAATTACTTAAAGACCAAGGTGTCTATAGCACACTGCATCTTGGCTACAGGTATCTTTCAAAAGATAGGCTGAAAAAAAAGTGGGAATACCACAGTCAGCATCAAAGGTATTTGGCACCTTCATGGAGATTGCAGTGTCCCTATTAGCAATTAGATTATGTACATGAAATAAATCTGGAGGATCTTTCCACAGGCAAAGCTTTTCATAGGGTCACCAATCTGGAGCGCCTGAGCCAAATACTGCCTGCATTGCTACAGGCACTAAAAAAGTCCTCATGGGACCTAGTACACCTACCACTGACAACATTTCCATATCAAATGCCATCTTTCAGTAATTGCTAAATGCATGATCATAAATATCAGTACTTGTCAACCTGCAAGGCCAGATGATGCATAGATTTGGCAGATTAGTTTCTTTGACATACGTTCACTAATAGACATATAAATAATGACTACTCTGTAAGTTTTTGTCATCACAATGCAGGTGGTCTGGGAAATACATATAGTTGAAAATGGTCAAATCTCACTTTTTAATATGCAGAATATGGCATGAATCACTTTCCATATTTTATAGGAGATGCTGGATACCCCTTACTGGTGACATACAATGTATATGTGAACAGTATAGGAAGAAGCATAGAATTCAACACACACCAGATGGAATGTGTTGCAACTTGGCATAGTGGCAGCTGAAGCAACACTTCCTTTACTTGGAAATTTCAGGCAAAAGCTTTCAATATACACTTAGAAAAAGCTGCATTATTCTGGTGTGTTTAATACTATATGACATGCTGCTGTATTGCAGACAATAACAGAGGGTATAACTGGATGTCTGTCCTGGTTATGCATGATCAGGATCCCAAAATATGACAAAACAATATAAGGATGCAACAGTGAACAGATACCACTGAAGTGCATATTAACCCACATCCCTGACACCAACATACTGCATTCAGGGAAACCCATGACCAGAGGACTTCATCTTAATATGAATAGTCTAACAGAAAAATTATACTCTGATGCCATCTCCATCTCAGGCAATAAAACAAACTGACTATGTGCATTTACTGTGGACTTGAACAATATGCAGTCAGACGAAATACAAATATTGAAAGAGAAAACAAACCATTAAGTGGTGGCAGTACTTTACAGCATACATATCATATCAATGGTCATAGGATTGTCTACCAAAAGTTCATATGATATATCAAATGCAATTCCTATAAACAGAGTCAGGTGGAAACACAGCTCAATGAGACATGTAAGCAATGTTTTGGTTTTACAGTCTAGATTAACTGCTGTGTTGGATGGGTCAACGTGAGACATCAGACCAAGCAACTATAGAACACGCACTGGTCACATGCATAACAGTCACAACTGCAAGGGGCATCAAACACAAAACTAGATCTGTTGACATGCTAGGAAGGCAGTCGTGTAGGTGAAGGAGTGAGAGCATAACAAATCCTGAGACAGCATGGCATCATGCCCACAGTGACTATTGTGGAAACTCTGTAAACATGGAGCATTATGTATAAAAATTATAGCAACAGACAGATGCATGCAGGTGTACAGTAATGTAATGTTTCATACATGGTGTACATGGTTATTTATAAACAGGACACAATATGAGAAGCAAACACAGAGATGTTATAAATAACAAATACATAAATGCAGACAAATGGGTACAAATACACCACTAAGGAACATAAGCATTTCCAGACATATATACACCTAACACAGTACTGTCTGTACCATAAACATTCAGACTGAATGTCTGTGTCTCTATGTCTATCTGTGATTACACATCTGGTGTCATAATTCCCTGGCAAAAATTAATTGAAACTGACAGTCTTAGTAGAGAATTTTTTCTGGCTAAAGATTTCCACACTAGACTGTTAAGCATCTTCCCAACCACTAAACTGAACTGTTTTTTCCCCTTGGGATGAGATCCTATGGCCCATTCATTCCCAGTGAGTGAGAATTAAGAACTGGGAGTGATGTGCCCCATCATCAATAATGAGATGCGGAGTTTCCTAACTTAGCCCAGTATTCCTTCCACACTCCGAATTAGCACTGCTGAGATTGGAAAGGAAATGGGCAATGCACATTAGGTTGTCACCGGTTTCTGCAAGTGATCTAAATTTGCAAGAGACTCCTCCGCCTTGGAGCAAGTGCATGCAAAGATTTTCTGGCGTTTGGTTAGGAACTCATGCAGAACACATGTTCTTGACATGTGCCCTTTCCCTGTCTCCTTAAGAGAGGTGAGTAGGCATACACCCCATTGTTCTTCACCTTTAGTTGGGATATCCAGTACCAGGACTGTTAAATGATTCTTGATTATCTGAACTACAGTCAGGTCTCTCAACACCATAGAGCTGACTACTGGTTCATTATTTGCCTAGAAGTGTGAAAATGAAATTGTGAGCCATTACTAAAATACAAATGTCTAGCTAGACTCCTTGATTACCTTTAAACTCATATTAAGAGTACCCACAAGATGAAATGTCTTCTTGAAATATGCTTTAAGGTTGTTGCCTTCAATAATGATGATGCAGGCTATGAACTCAGTGAGTACTCACTTCTAGTAACATCTATTTTCTTGTCTCTACCTAAGTAACACTACATAATGTACAAAGCAGTGTTTGTACATATTGAATGCTCCTAGGAAGAAACATCATGGCCTCACCTTAAAGAGGGCAGAATAGCTGTCTGCCATCCACAATGTTAATGTAACCATAATGACACTAAGTATAAAGCTGTTGTTTATAAACTATTTTTTTCTCTCCAAAGAAGTTAATCTATTGGAGGATGATTTAGGTTTATCCCCTTTTCTAGTAATGTATTATTACTTATAGGTACTTAGGAGGCTTGCAGTCTGGGGGATCATTGTGGAGTCTAGCCCACATTCCCAGTTGTCCCCAAGTACTGGCTGATTAAGTAATTTGCTCAAAGTTGCCTAGTAGGCAAATGAGGGTTACAAGAATCAAACCCTGTACCACAGGAACTGCAGGTCACAGCTGTGCTATCTCCAAGGCTAATGCTCTTGATACATTTTTTTCCATTTCTGTTGATTTTATAGCATTCTGTAAAGTGATCTGAGTAATTATGTATATTGCTTACTGTTTACAACCCCCACTAAAAATAATAGGAATAATAATATTTTAAACATGTTTCTATAAAAAAGTGAATGTGTAAGTTATTAACAAGATTGAAATGATGTAACACTGTCATTCAATTGCAAACTTCTTGTTCTATTGTTTCACCTGTCATATCTTCAATGTTGTATATATATTCTATGTTTTTTCCCGTCATATCAGTAACATTACCTCGTTGTGTTTAATTATTGTTTCATTTGTATTTTGCTTGTGGAGCTTTTCTCCACAGGCCTCCACTGAAAATGGGTTTCTGACCCAGTGGACTTACCCGGTCAACAAATGTTAATAAATAAATATAAATAAATAAATACGTTTATAATAATATTTGAATTTTACTGCAGCTCCTTCATGAAAAAAATATTCATAGGCTAAGCTCATGCCTGCAGTCTTCCAGAATGTACCATCATTAAATTGCTAAGGAAAACAAAGAAATATTGTATGATTATATAATGTATGGTTACATAATACCATTTGGATTTTGAGTATTGTATTACGAGCATTTTTTTTTTTGTATTTCCATGGGAAAGTCGGTAAAAGAAGTATTTGATCCGAGTCATGCTACCTCTCCACTTACAACTCAAACTTGCAGGTATTGCTGTCCATGTGCTGATGTCACTCAGCAAGATGGAGTTGCAGCTGCTTTTCATCTTTAAGACTGTGAACTGCTGAATTTGTTCTGGTTAAGCTGCTAGCCCAGTCCTAAAAGAAGCTGGCATGGCTTTATTAGCGTTGAGGTAGGCATACATTATTGATACAAAGAAGTGCCCTGTCTTTTAGCTGTGTGCTGGGGCCAGAATGACAGGAGCATAGCTCATCGGCCAAAGAGGCTTGTTTTCCTTTATCATCAGGAACTTAGTGTTTCAAAGTTTGTAGTTGTATATTCCTCTTCCCCTCCCCATATCACCACCCACATACTTTGAAATAAAGTGTGCCACTGTGCTATACATACTAACTTGCATATCTTGTACACTTGTGCTTATATATTGTACTTATGTGATCTTTCTTTTTTTACATATGGTGTTGTTAACCATCTTTGTAAAATGAGGATCATCTCTGTAGAATCTGTTTATGTATTCTACTAATGATGAAAATTAGTTTTGTAAAGCATATCCCACTGATGTAAAATTGCTTTTATGTTGTACTTCTAATTTGTTAATCTGGGGCTTCCATCCCCACTCAATAGGAGCCTGGCTTATGCATCTTAGTAGGGTTAACCTTATCAGCAGAATGTGTGTGTGTTTGAAAATATATGTGCATGTAATATGCATTTATGTATGTACATGTGTATGTAAACATTCACAGATGCATTTATGGATGAATGTATAAATATATGGAAAGATTGCACACTTATAATATAGAACAAAAATATGCATATAGATTCTTTCTATGCTTAAGGCCAAAGCAGACCATCAAGAAGCTCAGCCAAATCACCTAGTAATGGTGGAAGACTAATCATGTCCCCCATTTAGTAGACTTTCTTCATATATTCCTTTTGAAAATTGATGACCGTCCATTCTACCATCCATGCATCTATACACGTTTTAAAGATTACAAGGGAAGTACTATGCTTGATAGGTGAGGGTAGCCTATTCCAGAAACTGGAGGTAGGTTGTGTTACACATATGACATGCCATCTGATGTTGTATGGTAATGTAGTTCTAGGTCTCCAGTATTAATGTTTTCTTTACCACTGGTTCTGTTTAGGTGAAGGAGTTCAGAGTACTGGGCCATTCATTCCATGGAAGACTAAACAGAGTACATCATTTGGAGAGTGTATTACACTGATTAGAGAGACAGGACAGCGCTTTTAGTTTATCAAGACTAGCTAGTGCAATGAGATATTTTTATTGAGGAAATTTTGTTTCTCAAGCTGTTTTAGGTGCTTGGAGAGATATATACAGAAGACTACATTATATTCAGTGATGGGTCTAATGAGGGATGAACTAGAATTATAACTTTTTGGATTTTGAGATAACAATAAAAGATGCATTGTGCAAGGTAGAAGGTTTTGTAACCACACAGACATGGTGATCAACTGAGAGTCTGTTATCAACATATTTACCCAAGTCTTTGATGACTGAGTCAAATTTAAGTGGAGCATTCTCTATGTGGTAAGCAGTGTTGATGATAGATTTACCAAAAGAAACTGTGCTGCTTTTCTCGGTGTTCATGGTAAGACTATGATTGATGCTACAAAGTCTTATTTGGTCTAGCCTTGCTGGAAAATTTGAGTACCAGAATGGGACTTGATACCACCCCTCCCCCCTTATAATCACCAGCAAACTTTGGTAGCTGCAGCATCTTTATAATGGTTTTCATGGTACAGAAATGTTTATATATTCGTGTGTGTGTGTGTGTGTGTGTGTGTGTGTGTGTGTGTGTGTGTGTATTGAATAGGAGCGGCCCAGGACAGATCACTGTGGGACACCACTGATGACATTTTTCTGTCTATTGCAACTCTCTCTAATAGCATGGACTCTGTCAGGCAGCCATTTACTAGTCCAACAAAGTGTGCATAGGATAATTTTGAATTGGGAGAGTCTGTCAAAAATCTGAGCATCAACTACAGTGTTGAAGGCGTTGGCAAGGTCCATGTAATTGGGGTGGACTGTATGCTCCTTATCGATGGCCTCTCTAACTCTTTCAGAAAATTCAACCAGGTTGAGCAGGCATGATCTGCCTTTTACAATCCTGGTGTGTATCCCGAGACATAAGGTTACTTATGTTATTGTGTATTAGTTCAGATACAATACATTCTATAGCCTTGAAATAATACTAGTGAAATTAATAGGCTGTAATTTGCAGGATCAGTAGGGGCAACTTTTACACAAGGGCACTACAGTGACATTCTACACACCTTGGGGGTATAACCAGTGGAGAGACTCAGGTTGAAGAGCTGATGATATATGAATGAGTGCATGTGTATTCGCATGCTTATATGCACTTAGATATATACTGTGTGTATGTTTTTATGTTGGTATGTGAGTTTACAGATACACACTGATTAGTATTGTTGTCCCCAGTAAGAGGTTTTGCAATTCGAATTGGTGGTTCGTATAAAGGTTAATATGTTTACCTCACAAACATAAGGTACAGGTTTTGATTCTCCCGTTTGAAAGAAAAAATGGCTAGGCTAAAAATAGTGCAGGAAGGCAACTACCCTAGTACTTGCCTGTGAGTCTAAATCTCTCAACTTCTTTGATTGGTCCTGGGATCGCTCCTTTTTGGCATTTACTTCTCTGAAGTCAAAACCAATGTCTGTGGCCTCTAAATGATTAAATTTGCAGATGGTTGCAAATTAGCAGCTGTTATTGAATCCCACTCTGACACAAATGTTTTCCAGGAAGGGCTGACACAGACAAACAACTGGTGTCAGATCTGTGGACTAAAACCAAATGCCAAGAAATGCATAATAGTATCCTTTGGGATGTCAGCCACCTCTGGTAACTATCATATTGACAACACATTCCTTAGAATTAATCCAGTAGTCAGAGACTTAGGGACACACATAGACAGTAATCTAACCTTTGACTATCACGTGTCTACAGTAGTGAGGAAATTATTCTATGTTGCACAACTTATAAACAAAGGTATGGCATCTAAGTCCAAGGAAGTAATTATTCAGCAGACCTACCATTGAGTACACTGTCCCCTTTGGTATGTACCTAACCAGGTATATCCAAAAACTGGAACGTCCCCACAGAGGTTCCTTACTAAAAGAATACAGGTTGCAAACAAAATGTCCTATGCAGACCAACTCAAGGCCCAATCCTTGTATTCTGTCTCCTACAGGCTGTTGAGGGAAGATCTATGCCTGCATACAGGGCATTGTTATACCCCTCTCCGATGGACCACCTGCATATCCACAAATCAAACAGCACCAGAATTAGCCATTCTAAAGACTTAAACCTTGCCTGTGATATAAATAGGACCTGCTGGAGAGATAGCTTTGTATCTCAAAGACTACCCTGTCTTGGGAACAGGCTCCCCATCCATGTGAAGCAGAGTTCCTCCCTAACCCATTTCAAGTGTAACTTGGACAATTGAATGGGGAACAGAAAATTCATCCCTGGCTTGGCACGTGTCTCTAATGGACGCAGGCAGCCTGTAAATGGTTCATCTCCTAGGGCCCTGCTTTAAATATTTCATCTCATAAGCCCCTGCTAACACTTACCAAGGGTATCAGAACTTGTCAGAGATGTGGGATGCATGGCTAAGCTTAAAAAGGCCATTATGGTCATTAGTCTAGTAAACACCTATGAACCTATGAACATGCTTTAGGTGAGGTAAAATGCATTGCTGCTACAATTTGTAAGTATCCAACACAACATTTCATATGTTCAGCCACTCTATGGCACAATCAAGTACATCAAAGGCCCAAGGCACAACAGAGTTGCCAGTCCAGGGTAGAAGGGTTGGATTTGTCATCATTATCATTGTCGTTTTTCTGTATCAATTTTTTTTTACAAAGCATTTTTCTCAGCTGTCTCTCATTATTATTATTATTATTATTATTATGTGTTCTCTAAAGCTCTCTGACATGCATTAAGAAGGAAATGTTCATCTTCTATCTTTACATTTTTAATCACATAATCACTACAAGTTATATTACTGTGTACTGCAAAAATATAGGCATTAATGATTGGTTTAATTCTGTTCTTCACTTCTAGTTTTATGTTTGAGGTGCGAAACTGAGAGTGTGTGTGTGTGTGTGTGTGTGTGTGTGTACGTGCGTGGTCTTTCGGGAGTATACCACAGAGAGTACCTTTTCGGTTCAGTAATTTAGTGTAGTCCTTAGAGAGGTAAAAGGTCATTGGGTAGAGCGAAAAACTATGCTTTAATAACCCAAAGCAGCTATTTTATTGCTTGATGAAGTACGTAGATTGGACCCTCTCCAGAAACCAGTTTTCTCGTATATGTTTTATGCTTGCAGGGAAATTACACACTAAGTGTGGTGTCATGCATACCGATATTCAGCTCATCATAACTCTTAGATTTAACACCATTCAAGTGCGATCAAAATACGTAACTTAATGTGTGGAATTCTAGTTCACCGTGTTATTTGATCTAACAGGACCGCCGCTTTACAGAATGTTATTTGTCTGTGGTCGGAACATGGTACACCATAAAATGATACATCATAAAATGTCGCACAAGCTACCCCCGGACCCGCTCTTTTTGTTTGAAAATTAAAAATACTATGCTCCCAATATTTTTCACTTCATCTTTCAATAATGCAGCTGAGTTTGTTTCAGCAAGCAATGCTTAATTTTAGAGTAAAAAATAATGTATAGGTCAGCATT
Organism: Protopterus annectens; assembly: GCF_019279795.1. NCBI lineage: Eukaryota > Metazoa > Chordata > Ceratodontiformes > Protopteridae > Protopterus > Protopterus annectens. The sequence goes on along the minus strand of NC_056731.1, from coordinate 1,793,064,923 downwards.
AAAAATTAAAAGGAGCAACAATCTGTTTACTGATTATTCTTATTGTCCCAATAAGTGTATCTAACCTCACACTACAGGTCACACTGGCCTTTCCTTTACAATGCGTTAACTAACTGGTGTGTGCTGTGCGGGTATAAATGGAACCGCCTAGTTTATTTGGCAGTTAAAGTGCTGTGCAGTAACTATGTTTTATTTTTTAAGCCAAAAACGTTGCTTTTTTAATGCTAGTTAACGTACACATTCCCTTTGCATTTACTATAAATGAAATGCAGATGTGAAGATGGTAGCAGAGATGGCGGGGGGAGTGGTGATGTCCATGACAGGCAATCAAGTAAAGCTTAAGCATCGGGTTTCTAAATGATGATGTTTTTCATTCATTTGGTATACCGTCTGAAGACACAGTCCAAGACTGCCTTTTCTGGACCCCTGCTCACAGTAACATATAAAACCCTCTTGTATAGCAAGTGCTGCAGTATCCCTGCCCTCCGAGTTCCTGTTTGCATGGTTCAGAGCCAGCCAAGTCCCACAGGGGTTCACATCACCAGAGAACTGCAGACGCACAGGGCTTTCGAAGAAAGTCTGCCCTACCTACGAAGTAAGTAAGTAAGGCTGATGATTACAGACTACACAGCTGTTAACAGCTCAGATAAACGATTAGCTTGCATACTTTGTCACTGACAGAAGTCTCATTCTTTAGCTTGCCAAGTAAATGAATTTGTGAGGCATTAACTTTGTCAGCCGGTGCGTAACGGCATGCTTTCCTAGTGTGGTGTACAGATTAGGACACAAGTTGTTAATTTTAAGAGAATGCCTCTGAACTATTCTATTTCTTTTATATAAAACAGTTGTGACTTTTCAGAGGACTAATTCCACGTTTTTTTCATAGCTCTCAACCTTCCTTCTTCAAAATATATTACAGAAGGTCAAAATGTGAAGCACATACTGACAGCTTGCTAACAACTGTATATAGGAAGATCATAGAATCGTTAAAATATATTTCTTAATGCTTACACAATGTTCTTTTGGCGAATTAATATGATTCGGTGATATTTGTCGTTGATATTATCGAAAAACGTGATTAAGAGTGAATGTGTGACAGACCTTTTCATTGTGAGACATTGAGGAAGGAACAAGGACTTGTTTAAGACTGAAAATGAGAATCGTTCCTCATAATGAGGTACACTTGAGAGGTAAAACTAACACTGCTGTCTGTCAATACTTCAATTATCAATGCTTTTAGAATGTCATTTCTTATTGCAGGTGTATAATAATTTTGCGAAGTAACGCACTTTACCAAAGGACATTAATAATAATGAAGAGGTCCGCAGTCTATTCTGCTGTTGCTGTTGTGAGCCTTCTGAGTAGAGCTTGCGCCCTGGTCTTGCCCATTTCCACTGATTTGCTCTTTCCAACCAATAATTGCACCGAACGTGAGTCTGCTGCACGAACAAACTCATCTGCCAACCTCTCCAAAACCAGACGAAAACGCTACATCTCTCCAAACGACATGGTCGCTATACTCGACTATCACAATCAGGTCAGAGGCAAAGTCTTCCCACCTGCTTCAAATATGGAGTACATGGTAAGTATAAGATTCTTCAAGTTTACAGTAGGAAAAAAATTGGCAGTGTTTTATCGCGTGTAAATACCCATAGGCATTTTATAACTTCTAAACCGACGATGAAAATCTTCTGCAGTCAGTTATTAAACAAAGCAATCAAAGGTATAGCCAGGTATTTCAGTTTTGTACTTGCAATCTCTTGTTGCTGCCCCTTAACCTCCTGGCATTACCAAACGCTCACATCGCTCAAGATGCTGCCCCAACCCGTAATAAATGCATCAATCACTTTTATCTGTTCTCTCTGTACCTAAAACGGTATTCATAAGGCACATTTTAAATAAACAACCTATGGACTTGCTGTTGGAGGTATTAATTTAGACAGTCACAGACCCAATATTTTCCTGAAAAGGATAAATGTTTCTAAGTCATATTCAAAAAATATACTCTGTGGAGTACACAGAGTATGTCTGGCTACACCCTTGATAGCAATAAGATAATAAACCGTGGGAGCAGACTATGAATTTGTATGGTAGTTTCAAAGCTATGGATACTACCTTACAAAATGAACATACTTACATGCACTTACTTGGAATCAGACTGGGTTAAATTTTTTGAACTAGATCTCAAACTGTGTTGTATGAAAGTGCAATATGCCAAAATCATTCATATGAAAATGTGTAATGCCCCAAACTAGCACTCTATTTGGCAAAACTGCAGTTTACTTGCATGGAAGTTGATGCCTTAAGTACAATAGCAGTTTTATATTAATTGTGTTTTTAAATGCAGTAATGCAACTGTGCCGATGCAGAGTAGCTTCTATAGTGTATGCCAGCAAAGCAGTATTTTTACTTGTAGCACTTGGCGGCATTTAACAAACTTAAGTTTGCATTAATTACATTTTTTACTGATGCACAATTTCCAGTTTTTAAAAACTGGATTACATAATCTAGGGTTCATATATTCTGCGATAAATTTATATTTTTTATTTGTAGTATACATTTTCACTATTTTTAGTTTTATTATGTACTACATATAAGAAGCAGATTTAAAAGTGGATTAGTATAGATTATTTAAAGAACATTGATTTAAAAAAAAGCATTCTTTATGGTTGTCTATCATATGCTAAGTGTAACAAAAACCTGTAAAATTTGCATAACAACATCAATGCTCAGAATGCCAAAAACACAGGAGTCTGAACTGGTGGAGTCCCCACACACACACACTTTGTAATCCACATTAATGTTTTTTCCTAGGTCCACAGTGGTTGGGACATTTGGAATTTGGTTTTGTGTTTTTGGAGTTGTGAGCGTCAATGTTGTTATTCCAGCATTACAATTTATGGTATAGTTCACATCGAGCATGTGATACACAATCATTCTTTTATGTCTTAATTAGTGACATTCATTTAGTTGAGTCATGAAAATCATTTAAAAATTTACATTTGAGAGTAAAATTTTTAAACAACTTACAAGAGTGGCTGTGGGGACATCTTGTGCTCCAATTTTTGCCAGCATTATTTTTTGTCTTTGTTAGCAGATTTGTGTTTCTTCTCCTTTCCTAAATCATCTTAAATTACATCTTAGATACCTGGGTATGGATTAACTTTTTTGTTGTTTACTTTTGAAATAGCTATCCACATTTTAACAGTGGCCACATATTCTGGCTGAAAAAAAATATTTGAAGTCTCAGATGGTTAGACTGCTTAAATTGTCTCCAAGTATGAAGTATGTTCAAATTAGAACTCAATATAGTGAAAGAGATGTTTTTAGACCAAAGATACCCACAAGATTTATAAGATTTTGTTCTTAATGAGATTATAACATGCAGGTGTGGTATTTGAATACTGTCTTGAGCCAACCCATTGTGTGATGTCCTACCAAATCCAGTAATCATATAAAATATCTTACAAAAACATGGTGGTACATGATTCTAAAATGGTCAAACAGATGAGTGTTAAAATGTATAATATTAAGGATATTTTAGAGGAATTTACTGAAAGTTAACTTGAATCGTGCACTGACAAAATTCATATGTTGCAGACAGTGCCAATTTATTTATGACATTCAAAGCATTTTCATGCATGACTATCCAAGGTAATCCTATGTCCTGATTATTACAGCTGCCCAACATCTGTTGAGGCACTTTTATGTAGGAAAAACTGAAAGAAGGATACAGCAGTGAAGTTATGAGCAATTATACTGTTTCTAAGAATACAAATACTTTGTATGTTGTATTTATTTATGTGAATACATGACATTATTATGTAAATATAATTATTATTATATAAATATGTTGATTGTCAACTCAAATCAGTGTGATGAAATCTGTTGTTTTATTGAGTTTTTTATTTTTCTCAATTCTATGGTTGATTTTTTGAATTTCTCCTCTAATTTAGATATTAGTTCCATTTTTTTGCAAAACGTCAGATGTTGCTAGCATTCTTTCCAAACTGGTATATGAATGGGTGAAATAAATGGTTACTTGCAGAAGTCATTCTATTTCTGTAGGCCAAACATCCAGGTTGGTAACATGTCATGTAAGTGAATGCTAAAGAAATAAAAATTCATTTTAAACACACTCATACATTGTGATGCTAAGTTTACATTCAATGCACAAAAAGAAATTGGCTAGGCTTAAAATAGCCCACAAGGGTAGCTAGCTTAGTACTTACCTATGAACCTATGAAAACATAAACCAGTATTTGTGGAATTATAGGACTGTGATCTTAACAAACTAGAATGGGAAAGTATTATTTCCAATAAAGAAAGGATGTGGATTGTGCAGTTGATAGCATTATTTACTCTTAGATTAAATGAATATCTATAAAGAAAGTCAAACAGTAGAGTTTGGGTGCATATATTGATGTGTGCTAAATACTTTATTAAATTTATATTGTGCAATGCAATCATAGGTTTCTGTATCTCTTTTTGTAACTATGTGTATTCTCACACTCTGCCTGATTTTTTTCAACCTCTGTATGTCAATATTTAATTTCACTTCAACAATTTATAGTCGAACCATTGTGTATATACCAATATCATTAATCTGAAAAAACTGTAGTGCCCAACCACCAGACTAGCACCCTGTGTGGCAAAACCCAAAAAATTTCGAACTGAGGAAAATAAAATCTCAAACTGCAATTTGACAAAACTGTGCTTTGCTTGGATGGAATTTGGGGCATGAAAATTGAGCATTACAGTAAAATTGTAGCTACTGTAATGTATGCCAGCAAACAGTATATTTTACTCACAGCACTTGGTGGCATTTGGCAAGGTTAAGTTCACATTAGATACATTTGCTATTGATGCATAATTTACGTTCTTTAACAGCTGGATTATATAATCCTGGGGCTCATACATTCTTGTGATAGTCTTATATTTTTTGATCAGGTTTCTGTTATTATTTGGTGTAGTATAAATTTTAACTATTATTACCTTTTCTCTGTAATACATCTAAGAAGTAGACTTAAAAGTGGATTAGTATAGCTTATTTAAAGAACACTGATTAAAAAAATGTTTTTTTATATATACAGTTGTCTATCACATGCTAAACTTGACCCATACTGAAACCAATAATGCTGAAAACACTGTAATCTGAACTCCTGGACTTCCCCTTCTTTGTGACACATGTTAACCCTTGTTACAGGATTCAGAGCAGCTGGGACATTTTAATTAGGTGTGCTATGCTGTTTTGTATTTCCCCCGTTATGAATGTCGATGTTGTCATGTCAGTGTTACCAGTTTCAGTCATGTCAAGTGTGCGATAGACGTTTTTTATGTTTTTTCATCTCTGGAGTGTTTAGAACACTTAATTGTCCATTTAAAACAAACACAATCAGAACACAAGGAGCAGTTAACAAAGCCTTTGGAGAATGATAGGTTTTGTGGCATAAAGGTAGTTGAGGCTTCTGGTTATAATACTACTAGTTAAACATTTTCTCAGCAAATGGTGTTCTAGCAAAACCACATTATACTGAATACCTTGTTTATTAACTTATCATTTGTTTTGTATCGGAGATCATTCCAGTGCTGATAGTGTCCCCTTTACTCCAGCATTATAAGCAATGCAGGGGTCACAGCATACTGGAGAAAAGTGCAGTTATCCCAATTTAGTAGTTTCTGACTCTGAGGTATAAAGCTTGATGGTTCATACTTTCTGAATTGGAGCTCAAAGAACCCAGATTCAGCAAACAGTGGACTCCCAAGATGAACTACCCTGTATATTTTAAAACCTTAAACAATGTAATTCAGACTTTGGGAGTAACACATTTCAACCTTCCACCATCATTACAAGATTTCTGCAGCATACAAATATTTTATAAGATAATCCTTTTAGCAGTCACATTCCTATCCCCCATACATCCCTATTTGCAAGTCATTCTGAAAGGTACACTTGGACATTGCAAAGTGGTTTTGGAAGTTAGATATCCTATGCCTGAGATCTGTGTGGCTTAAAAGTGGCTACATTTATGACAGATGGATATCATCATTAGATCAATTTCTAATTAAAATACTGGCAAAGTATAACAAAAGGCTACCTTTGCAGTCCATTAATAGCCTTCTAAAACATTTAAACCCTTTTGTTTCCATAACTGCCAAGTAGTATGCCAGGCTTATTGACTTATTTATCTGTGTACTATTTAAATGATGGCTAGTAATTTGTAATATATCCATGTACTCATGCATGTGCATGTGTGTACACACACACACACACACACACACACACACACACACACACACACACACACACACACACACACACACACACACACACACACACACACACACACACACACACACATACACACACCAAAAAACAGACACATACACACACACAAAAACACACACACACGCACGCATGCACACACACACACACACACACACACACACACACACACACACACACGTGTTGATGCACCTACATATAGCATCCCTGTCCAAATATATTGCTGTGTTTTTGTAAACCAATTCTTTTTTAAGAGAAATATTTGTTTTTAATTATCACCAGAATTTTATGCATTTCAAGACTAGAACGTTGGTAAAGAAGAGCACTGACATTATCATGTTGTAACAATTCACACACTGATATTATGATTAATTTTATAGGAAAAAGATCACAACATTATCCTAATTCTATTTATGTTGCCACTAATTGGTAAAAGCTTTCTGTTCAATGAGTCCCACCCTGTCCCATAAAACACATGCATGTTAATCAAGAAATGGGAATCATGGTTCTTTTCTGCACTGTGAATTTGCCAACCCTACTAAAACCAGTTAAAATGAGTTTGCATCCCTCAGTCTCAGAACTTCTTTCAGATCCATCTATGGATTAGAAATATGTGAGTTCTCATTCATGTTGAGATATGTGCCCACACCTAAGCTGGTGTCTACAAGTAGCACTTGGAAATGGTGTAGTGCTCAGGAATGAAGCATTTGAAATTGTATCTTACCTAGAGTCCTGTTTATTTTATGTACTTTAATTTATTTTTCTCATCTTATTAATATCTGCATAGCATATGAAATTATAAGCTGAACACACATTTAGTATCAAACTTGGATAATCTTTACAGAATTACACTCCGTATATGTATGTATGTATCTACAAATTCATGAAATAATTTGGGAGTGCAAATCTGTGCTGCTGCATAAAATCAATTTAATTTTTATTCGGGCACTTGGTTATCAGTGTAAGCATTCCAAGGAGGTTTGCAATTAGGATCTTATAGAGTAAAGAACAATTTCTTGAGTCAGTGCACTTCTCGTATAGATAGACAGGTTAAAGAAAACAGAATTCTGATACTTAAAAATAGACACCATGACAGACATTTGAAAAGCAAATTTGAATACATTTATTTTCCAGTTAAAATGTACCATTATTAAATCATTCATCTTGTATTCCTCTTTCTCTTTTTTCTCTGTCTCTTTTTAATGAGCTGTCCATTTTCTGATGTTGATGGATACACAAGTTATACTATACAGCCTGTTTTCATTCAAATTATTCTGATAAGTTTTCTGTTTGAGAACATTTCATCTTCAGAGACAATTCTAGACAGCCTAACCATTTGACTATTCAAAAAATTATTTTTCTCATTGACTGTGCAATCGTTGTTAAAAATGTAAATAACTGTCAGAAGAAACTGTGTTGTGAAAATGATTTCTCCATAACCGTCACCATTCAACCTTTTAAAATTGATAACCTCGAAATAGTTGAGTGAGGCAATGGAACTGAAATATGTTAAACTTAAAATATCAGTTGTCCTTTCCAAATATTAAAACAATTCCCTAATTAAACCAAACTTCCAGTATTTAGCATGAATGTGTCATCAAGGTACCTATGATACAACTTCCGATTGTCTTAATTTGTAACATTCAGTTACATGGCTCATGAAAATTATTTTAAAAGGTACATCTGAGGGCAAATTTTTAAACAAGTTACAAAAGTGGCTGTCAGAGCATCTGGATTGATTGAATTATAGGACTATGATCCTAAGAAATTGGAATGGCAAAGTATTATTTCCAATAAAGACAATATCTGGATTGTGTAGTTTATGGCATTATTTGCCCTTAGAGTAAATTAATATCTATAAAGAAAGACTGACAGTAGAAATGTGGGTGCATATATAGATGTTTGATAAATAATTTATTAAATTTACTTTATGTAATGAAGGCATATATTTCATCATACCATAAGGTGATATGTCTCCATTATTGTAACTATGTGCATTATCATAGGCTGCCTGATTTTTTCAACCTCTGTATGTCTATATTTCATTTCACTTCAACAATTTATAGTTGAACCATTTTGTAATGAAAGTTTGCATTTAATATTTTTCCAATGACTTATTTGATTGATTTATTGTATTGTGTGACATTTTTTTATTTTATATTAGATTCTGAGACATGTACCTTGCTGTGTTTTGACATGTACAGTTGACTGTTCTTAATACAGCAAACATCTTGATCTTGTTATAGTAGTATTTTTGAGTTATCTGACTATTCTGTTTAATTTTAAGGTTGCAGAGTGGTTTAGCATTTAGCATTGCTGCCTTATAGTGCTTGGTTCTAGGGTTCATTTCCATGCTGGGCTGCCTCCTGTGTGGAGTATATATATCAGCTGATGCCTACCTGACTTAGAGAACTTTCCAGTTTCCACCATACCCTGAATACCTTCTAAGAGGTACATTGTGTCTTCCAAGATAACATAGGTGTGGCTGTTGTGTTTGTGTAGTTGCATGTTGAATTGATGAACTGAAGTCCTGTCAAAGATAAGCTGTACTGCTTGCTAGGCTAGGATCTCTCTCCTCTTCAACTCTGAATAATTTTCTAGATTATAGCATATTGTTTTAAATCTTTCTCTATTATTGTTCACTTGTATAGCATCACATTAGTTCTTGTTCTTCATGCTAGTGTTTTTTTTACTATGTTAGTTGTTCTTGGTTTGATAGGATGCTGGATACTTCTTTCTGCTGATTTCCTCATAGAAAATAATAACCATTAGCACTTTGAATTTATTTATTTAGGTTCATAGGTTGTTGTTGTTTACTCCATTTATTGCTTATGTCCTGAATAGTTTGGTACATGGATGCTTCATTAATTAATTTTTGGATTATATATTTTCACATGCTGGGGTTTGTTATTTTTTTTGGTCTGATTGCATTTTTACTTTTGATACCACATTTATTGGTAGTAATTGAATAGACTGTATACCAACAGGGTGACCGTTGTCCAGAGTATGGTATATGGCTATGATTTGTTATTTGAAACATTCTTTTTTATTTCTTATGCAGATGGAGTAGAAACTCGTTTGTTTATATTTTTTAACCTTGGATAATTTTCTCATCCTTTTTGGTCTAATTCTATTTTTATTTCCTGTTCTAAGTTTATTTCTTTCTTTCTTGTATATTATTGTTGAAGGTGAAACATTTTCAGTGTAATTGCTGAATTTTTTTATTCATTTTGTTTTTCTTTTTAAGTATTCTTTGGGAACCACAGCATCTGTCTTGCTCTTCTTTTACAGCAGTTTACAATATTTGTGTTGAGTGTATATGTGTTGAGCATTATGTTTCTCTTCAGACTTATGTACTTAAATATCTCCTACACAGCATTTGTCTGGTGCACTTTCAGAGCTGTAGTCATTTTCAGTTTTTCAATCTGCAGTGGTTTCATCACAGAACTTTCATTTCTGTGATATTTTTATAAATTATAGATTTCTCTGCATTGTTAGTGATTATTTATTTTTCTTGTTCTGAATACAACATTTAGTTATTCAAGTTTTGTTTGACTTATATTTTCTTTATCTTTATTTTACATTGTTATGTTTATCCCTTGGTAGCAGTATGTATCTTTGGGTTCAAGATTGTTTCTTGTGGTTTGAGTCTTTATCTGATAGTGTCTGTAATGAGATTTCATTTTTTTCTGTATTTATTCCTTATTCTATTGATATTGTCTATGTGTATATACACGTCTAAGTATGTGCCTCTGTATACATCTATGTATATGTCTATATGTAAGTCTATGCCTGTGTGTATGGCTCCGTCTACGTCTATGTCTATGACTATGTCTAGGTATACAGTTATGTATTTGTCTGTGTCTATGTATATGTGTATGTGTATGTCTATGTGTATGTCTATGTTTATGTCTATGTGTATGTGTTTATGTCTGTGTGAATCTCTATGTCTATGTG
>NC_056731.1:1793022180-1793052180 GCF_019279795.1 Protopterus annectens | reverse complement strand
GTTTCCTTTGTTAACTATATAAGTAAACTAGTCTGTGTGGACTTTATTCAGGTTCAGCCTGGAGTTTTAAAAAAGTATGCAATCACCATATTACAGAATGAAATACAGCATACATTGTAGGAGGTGTATGCAAAGTTTGATAGTATACAAGCAGATTGAGTTTTTCCAACATAAGTTTGATAAAAAAATCACTAAAATATCAAATAAACACACAGGTATTTATAATATTTACTGAAGTGTAGAGAGAAAATAAACCAAAACAATAGTACAAACTGTGTGTGCAGTAGTGGTAGGAGGTAAGCAAGATATGGATAGAATTTAGTATGGAGGTTGAAGTGAAATGATTTGGGTGTAGTGAAACAGGAAAGGAAAACAGATAACTGTAAACAGAATAAGGCTTGTGAAAGAGAGAAAAAACTGAAATAAGGATTAACTTATACTTCCGATGAGGAAGCATTTGTATTTTGCATCTTTGTAATAGGTCATTTTAACTTGATGTCTGAATTTGTAGAAGGAATTAATGGATTTTATGCTTGGTTGTTGAGATTCCCAGATTCTAAAGAATAGTATGGAGAAGGCATGTTGCAAGCATGTTAGAAGGTTTGGAGTGGATGGGAGTGTGATCTAAGCTTGTGTTTACAGGTTCTTTTATCAATAATGGCAGGGTAGAAGGTAAATGATTCTAGATTAACTTGGCAGAACACGTGCTTACAAAAAATGTGTTTTTTTATGACAAGCAATGCTATCTTCAGATTCAGGGAACAGCTATGGGGGCATCTTTTGCCCCCATTTATGCCGACCTATATATGGCATACATTGAGGATCACATCATTTATGATGCCACACACAATCTGTATTTACCAGAGATTGATATCTGGCATAGATATTTGGATGATTGCTGGATGGTGTGGAGAGCAGATATTGAATATTTACATGAGTTTGTTCAATATCTAAATGACAACAAATGGGGATTACATTTCACCATCACTTATAATCAACATCAGATTATTTTTCAGGATATTCTAATAACCAGAAATTCTGACAATACATTAAACACTGAAATATACCATAAATTTCCTGAATACAATACTTTGCTCCACGCATCCAGCTTTCATCCAAAACATATAGCCAGAAACTTCCCCAAATCACAGTTTATTAGGGTTAGACGGAATTGTTCTGATTATGACACCTTTCGCCTATACAGCCAAGATTTGACTAACAGGTTTAAAAATAGGGGTTACAGCTCAGGATATGTCTCTACTGCCAATAATTATGCATCACATTTACCCAGGGATGAACTTCTCAAATATAAACATAAACAAGTAACTAAATCTAACATTTTACGTCTCACGACCACTTATGGTAGAAACACTAATAAGTTTATTGATATTATCAAAAACAATTGGAATATTCTTTCAGCGGATCCTACATTGTCTTCCATCATAGCTCCCACTTGCTCCTTTTCTTTCAGGAAGGGCAAGAATTTGGGAGCTTACTTTAATCATTACAAACACCATTCTGATTCCATGCATTTACAGTTGGCACAGACTACTATTACCGGTGATAAGCTGGTTGATAAGCATGCCTTGTGGCCATTGTAACAATTGTAAATATGTACTGAGAACCAAACAATTTTATAGTAGTAATAGTAGTATTGTATTTGACATTAAGTTTTTTGCAAATTGCAATTCTGATTGGATTGTCTACATGACCTGTTGCAGCTGTCATGCTTTTTATGTTGGTCAAACTTCCAGACCCTTTAGGTTAAGAGTCTCGGAACACTTGAGTGATATTAAAGGCAAAATAACCAGTAATGCACTTTACAAACACACACTTAAACACAACACAGCCAAATTTCATTTTTTGATCATTGATAAAATTATTGGTGATCATTCCCTTAAATCTGGTTGGCATAATAAATTAAATATTAAGGAGAAAAAATGGATTGTTAAACTGGGTGGTCTTTTTTATCCTGGACTAAATGAACATCTATGAATAGAAATGAATATTTATGAGATGTCATATTAATATTTATGAGCTGTCCAATCATTTTTTGTTTTCAATTAATTATAAGGTATAATTGACTTCAATTTGTTTCTTATAATATTACACTGATGAAGGCTAGGTGAAATCCAAGCCGAAACCGGTCTGTTTTTTGAAGTTATGATTCAATAAATTTTATTCCACAGCCCCGTGTTGCTGGCTACTTGTTTTTTGGTTCAGTTTTCATCTGCCGTGTAACTCTCTCCGTGCAGGGGAATTGTTTTTGGTTGAACTCAGAAAGGTGCCCATGTGCTTGCAATAAGGGCTGCAATAAAGATTTAGATAAATTTAAAAAGGAGTAAGGAGTGAATGCTGTATTGTGTTATAATATAGATCTATTTTTGTGATTGAAGCTTTTTTGGTTAGCAACTCCAAACTTAAAAAAGTGAAATTAGCCGTTAACATTTCAGACAATGTTCATATTTCTTAAAGCATAATAGTTACTAGGAAAACTGTTGATGGCAAACTACTCAGCACAAAATAATAATTACAGTCATTGCATTCATTCAGTTTTAACATTTAAACTGGATTTTATAACCTACAATAAACACACTAAATAATACTTTTTTAATGTTATATAAACAGCCTTTTATATCTCAGTAACTACTTAAATGATGCACATACTGCCAGCAGCACTTTTCTTTATACAGCTGCAAGCTTTCATATGAGGTTAAGCACTTTTGTCTGTGTCACCTGATTGTTGAGATAATTAGAGAAATATGACAATTATTGAAAAACAAGTAAATATTACACAGATAATATTCAATATCTCTTTGGATGCACCAGACAGGGGCCAAAAATCAATTCTGCTCTGGTTGCCTTCATGTAAGTCTTAAGATAAATCTTCCAATACCTTGTATACGGTATGGTTTTGGAATTGTTAATGTAAATATGAACAAGCAATATTTGACACCTAGAGGCATCAGTAGGCTGTAATGGCAGAAATGCCTGGAGGCATCACTAAGCCATAAAGAGTTGAAGTTTATTATAGCAATATCCCTTGGCTGAGTGTGGGTAATGCTCGATTTACCTACGGTTGAAGTGGTTTGCCCAAGTGACCAAACAAAATCAACTGTGGGTAAATCCAGTATTACCCACACCCAGTAGTGGGTTATTGCTATTATACAATGATATTATTTAAGAAAAATGCTAGTTTTCTTAAATGATGTCCTTGTATAATGAAACAGTTGTGCTCTTCCACATTATCCCTGGTATCCTTGGGCTTTTTTGATGTACTCCGCATGCGTATAGGACTTACTTTACTCAGTACATCAGTGCTCTGTAAAGGAAGCAATGGAGAAAGGAAGATCTCCGGTTTTATTTGTTTTTTGTTTTTATTTTAATTAAAACAATGAAATCTGGAGATTTCAAATGAACAGAAGAGGCAAGAGAGAGAAAATATGAGGACAGTCAGGTATGTTTTTTGTAGTTTTGTATAGCCTATCTGATTATCTTTGTATTTGTCTCTGTCCCTTCTCTCTTGTTCATAGGATCATAGGAGGTTGCTAGGCTAATGACTATAGGGCCCTTACATGCCTAGCCTACCCTTATTTCCATGATCAGCACTTATCACCCCTGTACAAGAGGGACATAGGTGGAACCTCTGTGGTGAACTTATGGTTGCCCATCCAATCATCCAGAATGTGTTTGAAGAGGGCCATTGAGGTGCTCTGCTTGACATGAAGTGGATGTCTGTTCCAAAGGTGTGGTAACCTCTGGGAGACAAATCTGTCCCTCCAACAGGTTCTATTAATGTCACATACAAGGTTAAGGCCATCAGAGTGAGTAACCCATGTACCATTTGACTTATGGATATGCAGCATTTCCAGTAAAGCAGGGTCAAAGATTGCCTTATATTCAAGGCAGAGATCACCTCGGAGTAGCCTGTATGAAACAGGATAAAGTGACAGTGATTTCAGATGGTCTTCATAGGAAAGATGATGAAGACCTTGAATTTTCCTTGTGAGGAACCTTTGTGGTCTCTCCAGTTGCCGCAGGTGTTTGGAAAGGTACATACCAAAAGGGGCATTGCACTCAATTGTTGGCCTGATGAGGGAAGAGTACAGGGAGGTTATAACTTCTTTTTTTCTGGATGCAATGCCCTTACTTATGAGATGAGCAATATAGAATGCCCTTTTTAACACTGTGGAGACATGATGATCAAAGATAAGGTTGCTGTCAACCTGTCTACCCAGTTCTCTCACCCCTGAGTGCACACATAGCGTATTGTTATTGATGTAGTAGTTAGCAGGAACATCACTCTTACCAAAAGGGATGATAATACATTTTTTGCATTGATTTTCAGGCCATAGGTTCATAGGTTGGTACTAGGCTATCAGCACTAGGGCCTATACAAGCCTAGCCATAACAATTCCCTGGCTATTTCTTCCCACAATATTTACTTCCCTGGATCCCTGTCTAGCAGGGTGACTGATGTGATCCCTGGGGTGAATTTCCTATCTTCCATCCAATCATCAAGGTTCCTTTTGAAGAGGGCCAAAGAGGTGCTCTGCTTGACATGTATAGGCAGTCTATTCCAGAGTCTGGGGAGTCTCTGTGTCAGAAAACTATCCCTCCAGCATGTTTTGTTCATTGTGATGACAAGGCTTAGATCCCTGGAGCATGTAGCACTGAGGGATTGGGATTTCTTTAAGTGTAATATGTCCAACAGCTCTAGGTCTGACATGGCCTTGTATATTAAGCAGAGAGTGCCTCTGAGTAGACAATATGCAACAGAGTATAGCTGGAGTTTTTTTATATGGTCAGAATAGGGCATCTGCTTTAGGCCTGTGATTCTTTTAGTGAGGTATTTCTGCAGCCTTTCCAGTTGTTGCAGATGTCTTGAGAGGTACATACCAAATGGGGTGTTGTATTCTTTAATGGGTCTAATGAGGGATGAGTACAGTGGGACAATGACCTCCTTTTTTCTGGATGAAAAGCCCTTAGTAATGAGGTGTGTGACATAGAGGGATTTCCTGGATGTTGTGGTGATGTGGTTATCGAAGGTGAGACCACTGTCTACCTGTGTCCCTAAGTCTCTTATCACACTTTTGATGTTTAGTGCACTGCCACCTGTGTGGTAATTCATGGGTACATATTTTTTTCCCAAAAGGGGATAACTATGCATTTCTTGGCATTGAGCTTGGCATCAAGCATTTGTTTCTGTAAGGCCCTTTTGTAGAATATCCACATCATTTGGGGATTCAATAATGGTTCCCAGTTTGCAGTCATCTGCAAACTTTGTTAGCCAGAGTCCCTTAGTGTTGTCCTGTACTTCAGAGAAGTAGATGCCAAACAAGAGCAGTCCCAGAACTGAATCCTGAGGTACTGCACTTGTCACTTGTCTGGAGCTGGAGCGTGGGTTCTGTCAGTAAGCCAGTTGGCAACCCAAGTGACGTAGGGTTTAATGCCCAGCTTAGTAAGTTTGTCTATGATTCCAGAGTGGGGGATGGTCCTGAAGGCCTTGATGAGGCCCAGATAGGCTGTGTAGCTGCCTTACCCTCATCCACAGCTCTGGAGACTGATTCAAAGAAGTCAATCAGGTTCAGGAGACAAGATTGGCTCTTCACGAACCTAAACTGGGTGGGGTCCACTGTTTGAAGGTTGCCAATGTCTTTGTTTATAAGTTCCATGATAATGCATTCCATGGCTTTGCAGATCAGGCTCATCAGACTGATGGGGCAGTAGTTCCCAGGATCCAAGGTGGATCCCCCCTTGTGGAGTGGGATAACTGCAGCTGTGTGCCACTCAGTGGCATGAAGCCTGAGATGAGGCTATGATTAAACATGACACTTATGTGAGGTGGCAGTTTATTTTGTAGTTCATGTAGTACACAGCCCGGGATGTTGTCTGGTCCCATGAATGCTGTATTCTTAGCTTTGGAGAGTGCGATTTTTACCTGTGTGGCCGTTATTACCTGAATTTGGTACATGACTTTGGCACCAGTCATTTGTTTGTGTAAGACCCTCTTGTAGAACATTATTTGGAGATTCTATGACTGCTCCCAGTTTGTAGTCATCAGGGAACTTTGTCAGCCACAGACTTTTAGTTTTAGCTTTTACTTCAGAGAAATAGATTTCCAGCAGTAGAGATCCCAGGACTGATACCTGTGGAACACCACTGGTTACAGGTCTGCTGCTGGAGGTGGATTCCCCTATTTTAACTACGTAGTTTTTATCAGTGAGCCAGTTAACGACCCATCTAATGATATATGGGTTGATACCTAGCTGGGTGAGTTTGTCAATTATGCCTGAGTAGGGGATAGCATCAAATGCCTTGGCTAAGTCTAGTTATTCTGTGTGCATAGATTTCCCCTCATCAAAGGCCTTGATGAACATCTTGAAGTCCACCAGGTATAACAGGCATGATCTCCCTTTGACAAATCCCAGTTGAGTAGGTTCAAGTGTTTGGAGGTTACCAATGACTTTGATGATAAGGTCCATGATAGGTCTATAGTTGCTGGGGTCAGTGGAAGCACCACCTTTATACAAAGGGATATAGCGGCCTTTTCTCATTCAGCTAGGATGAAGCCAGTGCTTAGACTATGATTGAAAAGAATACCCAATGACATTGCTAATTCTTGTTTGAGCCCATGTAGGACGCAGTCTGAGATGTTATCAGGTCCCATGGATGCTGTGATTTTGACTTTAGACAGGGCATTCATGATCTGCTCTTTAGAGGTACAGGGTAGAGGACAGGTGGTAGGGATGTATTGGGGTAAATGTGGCAGGGAAGGGTGAGTGAAGTTTTCACAGAACCTGTCAGCTAACTTCCTAAATGGTTCCCTTTGACAAGGAATGACAACTAGCTTCAGAAATGAACAGCTACATTAGAATACACATGAGAAATCATTTTCAATAAACTATTATTTAGATATCTGTGGGTCAATAAAAAGCATACTTTATAATTATAGAAAGAATGGTTATATTGTTCCTATGTATCATGTAGCTCTATTCACCAAACTGACTGCAGACTTAAAAGTGGAACTTTTTTCCACATGGTTTGCATCAGAGTTTCCTCTTTTCAGTTTATAACCGTTTTATTTAAAAAAATCATATTTTTCACACTTTGTTAAGAAGCTGACTCTTGCACTTTAACAAAAAAATTAGTTCTTCAAGGCACATTTTACAGTAAATGTAAATAAAGCCTCATAGTGTACCACTGAGGGAGATTGAGTTTTATTATGTATTTTGTAAGTCTGACCTTTGGCATAAATGGTTAAGGCTGTGAGCTGTGGTACATGGTTTAATTCCCTCAGCCCTCATTTGCCTCCTGGATAACCTTGAGCACGTCACTTAAATAGACAATGTTTGGGGGACCTGGGAATTTGGGCTAGGCTGCTCAATGATTCCCTGGATTGCAAGCCTAACAACTACCAATGTAAACTTATTTTTGAGTGAGCATGGTGTACATCATTTCTTCTCTTGGGGTCATGGGCAGCAATATGGTTGTTGAACATTCTCTTCATAATAAGTTAAGCAGATGATAACGACAGCTCTATCACATAGTTTTATCCATTTTGGACCGTGTATACACAGGATATACTCATGTGCATGTTTGAAGGTGTCAAGAAGGCAGATGGAAGGGTTAGAAGCATGAATGAAATGTAGTTGTATTACATTCAAAGACAGAGAACTTTTCTGTTTCTGCTACTAGACTTGTAATGGCTGGATGCCCATCATTGTCCCAAAGCTAAGGAACTGACATTGATATATTGCTGCAACACATCAAAGTCTAAAACAATAAAGAAAAACTTACACTTTCAGTTCAAAGATGATGAAGATCATTTCAATAGTTACCACTTGCAGATATCCTAAGGTTTAAGGATTTTCCCCTATAATTTAGTTTATGATCCTGAGTGGTAGAAGAGAAAGAAGATGCCAAGGAAAATTGTTTTCTATATTTCACATTTCTGATCATTAAGGGGAAATAAAGTGGGAAGGAAGAAGGAATGAATGAAGGAAAGGGAAACACAGGAAAGAGTCCATGGATAAATCATCAAATCAGCGTGACACTACAGCTTTTCCTTAGCTTGCCATGGTAATGCAAATTGAATTATCAGATTGATTTTATGTTTTACATTGCATAAGAGAAGTCTGTAATTATTCATGCATATATTGACAAGAGAAATGATATTCATTGTCACCCGTTAGTCATATGTCACCTTGCTGTTATTACTGTTATACAAACATTATAAAAGAAACAAAATTATGACACAGACATCCCAGATACAGTTAGCAGCCACAGCAATTTGGGCAATTTTTGAGAGAAAGGAATGGAGTGATGAGACAGTGCTTGTTCAACTCCTTCATGGGGTAGGTGGGCCTTGTATGACTGGGGTGCACACGTCACGCCAGAATCCTAGTGGACACTGGAGACAGCTCACATGCCCTTCCTTAAAAGGTGGGTAGGGCCTTTTAAAGGATTACGTGATTCATGGAAGTGACTGACTTGACCTTAGTAAGACCTATGATGTGATGAACCCGTCAGCATCTATGAGCATGTGCTGTGAGTGATAGGTTCAAACCACAGAATACCTTGGTACCTGCATTGTTAGTAATTGCAAAAATGGCCCTCAGACAGTTAGGCAATGAATTCTGCAGTAGTGGTAATTGGCTAAATTGTTGGCAAGCACTGAAAACCCCCCAAAAAAGAAATCTTAAAAAAGTATACACAATAATGTTGTAGAACACAATCTAACAAAACAAGAATGATGATAAGAAGTAATGTGAAGATGACTGGGTGAAGAGGAAGCTCAGTATAGAAACTGTGCAGGGCAGGGTGAAACTTGGTTACTCACTACATTAAAATGGCAGTTAATACCAAGTTTTTATCATGATATGGTGCTCACTTTTTCTTCCATTTTAATATAATTCAATGTTTAACACACACAATGGTAACATAATTTAAAATGTATTCCCGCTGAATTATGCCAGAGGTGGTATCTTTATAAACCAATTTGAATTTTGATGAAATCAAATATTTTTGTCGCACCAATTTGAATTTTATGAAACTTCACTCTACGGCCGCTTAGTATTTGTTACATGATCTAAGATATCCAATAGGTTAGGAGGAGGAGTCACAGCTCAGACTTTACAGCTTTATGAAACTAAAGTAAATGGATAAGTCACTGATTTATAGTTATGTGCACTGAGGAAGGGTTCTTTTACCTGAAAGCTTTGCATTAAAAGTGTTTATTGGTATGTTGTGTTTGTTTTTTGTTTTTTTTTACTGATTTATAGGTACAAATTCAATAAAATGTTTTGAGCTTAGATGCTGACTGTTGTCATTTGTGTGTGTGTATGTGTGTGTGTGTGTGTGTGTGTGTGTGTGTGTGTGTGTGTGTGTGTGTGTGCGTGCATGCGTGCGTGCGTGTGTTATCGATCATTGATTATTGATTTCATTCAGCAGCTAAAATGTAGCTTAGAAGTTTGGATTATGGTTTTGATTATGAACAAAAGCACTAAATAAGCTGCTCTTTTGAGGCTAACATTCAAATATAACTTAAATTGCTACATAAAAGGCGGCCACTAACAAAAATTGAAAGCTGTATTTCCAAAAGGGAAAATTAGATTTTTTTTGCAGGAGACATTCAAAGCATTAAAAAATCAAAGTATTCTTAAAAAGTTATTGTAAAGCTATTGCAGAAAGACAATTGCCATTAAGGGCATTTTAGAGTAACAAATCAGAAAATAAATAATGCAATAACCACATAACTGATGCAGAAACATCGTCAGATTCCAAAAGATGTGTTGCCAGTGTAAGTGACTTAGTTCGGTCTAAGCCTGTCTAATTCTGAAAGACTTTTTCTTGGTATAAATGACTTGCTTTGATGTAAGCTCTATTTATAAAGCTGACATATACCACGGGGCAGATTCTAAAAGATTTGCTGTTGGTGCAGGTGAGTCTGCCCCAATTCTGAGAGATTTTTTCTCTGTGTAAATGAGTTACTTCAGTGCAAGGCCTATCTTTAAAGCAGCCTTACACTAGTTGTCAGATTTCAAAAGACTTGCTCTCAGTATAAGCAATTTACTCCAGTGTATATACGTTTATATACACTGGTAAGTCACTTAAACTGAGAACAAGTCTTTCAGAGTTGGGGATGGCTTACACCAAATTAAGTGACACACACTGAGAGTAAGTCTTTTGGAATCTGGAAAAACATGATAAAATGCCTTTTCCTGCTCAATTTTGAATGCAGCTGTTCTTTAATAATACAATATTTATATTATAAATATATACTATATTATAAATAACTATGTGATTAAGATCATCCTTTAAAAATAGAACAGACTGATTATAGTATTGTGAGAAATGTTTCTTATTTTAGCTATCATTTCTGATATCTTCATATACTTCTTTAATAACTTAAGTAAGTTACAACATAGCGACACAATGATTTTGTTGATTATTCAGCATTTATTGTAGCAAGACTTTTATCATGCAGCATTTTAGGGTAGCATAATACTGATGTTAAGGATATAACTTGTCAACAGGTTTAATCTGATTGTCTTTATTTTGATTCTGACAGTTTCCACTTGACTTTTACAAGGCCCTGAGCTAGTCACTTAACCAGAAAATGCTTCAAGGCTGTCCCTGTCAAAAGGAGTTTGTTCCTAAACAGCTTATGTATTTAACAAATAAAAAATAAATCCATTAATTTCAAAATAGTGGTATTCACTAAGTAACCTATTTGTAGTTATATAGATTTTTCAGACTAAACACTGTTGTCCAGCAAAGGAATTACAAATCTAGTATAAATCTGTGTTTTTTTCTTTTGTTATATTTAACATTCACATATAGCTATAGCTGTCAGTTTGAGCAAATGACAGTTTTGTAATAGAGGAAACAAGCACACCATACTAAAGTTTATACTCCATTCTGTCATTAATTCTTTTGATGAGGGAGGTGAGTCATCGAACAGTGTTTCTAGCAACAAATATTAAAAGCTTAATTGGCAGATTAACCATGGAGAGCAGACAGCTCTAGAAAGATTTATACATATCAGAAAGATATAATCATTTAGTAAGCGCTTTTATGGGGTGCAGGAAAAATGCTACCTAGAACAAATAAACTACTTATATATGAATGGCATAATTTCCATATATTACAAGAGAAATCTGAAACCATCTTTTTCAAATTTGTCAACAAAAAGCTTTGCACAATGCTTTCTTAAACTATTTTCATCATGAAATATATTTATTATTAAGATCCTATTTCAGCTGTTCAAGAAATAATGAAATCAGTATGCCATACTTCATGTGCTTGGGTGTCTCTCCTGTTTGCCACATGTGTTGCAGCTAACTGAAGTTACTTTTTATGATTAAGTAAAGTAATTTGATGTGAACAATTGAGTATGCTACAACTGCTGAATCCTACACAAATGCACTCTATAAGCACTTACATGAGTGCATGGATCGTGCTATCCCAAACAGAACCAAGATGCTATCCTCCAAAAAATGGGAGCCAATCTGGTGGTCCCCTGCCATGAACAAACTCTACAACAGAAGGAAGAAACTGTTGCAAAAGAGAGTAAAATCCTGAGTGGAGGAGCTCCCTGGTCAGCCCCAGTAAGAAGCTGAGATCCCTTATAAGATTCTCCAAAGCTAGCTATGAAAACAAAATCACCACTAATTCTAAGGGCGACCACAAAGCATTCTATAGCTATGTCAAGAATCTCAATGGCAACACCCAGATCTGCTCTAAGTTAGAGCACAACAGAACGAAAATTACAGGACCAACTGATATTGCCAACATCCTGGCAAATAGGTTCAGTGCTAACTTTACCCCCCTCTCAGCCCCTAAAGGGCCCATATCTATACAGGAAGAATGCAGAGTCCCTGTAATAACATCTATGCATGTAAATGCTACACTCTCTAAAACCAAAAACACAGCATCCATGGGCCTGGCCAACATTCCAGGCTGTGTTTTACATGAACTTCAGAACAAACTGGCTCCCCACCTAAGCACCATGTTCAATCATAGTCTCACGTCAGGCTTTGTGCCCACCGAATGGCTCATAGCAACAGTTATCCCACTCCACAAACGGGGAGCCACCACTGATCCTGGGAACTATCAAACTATTAGCCTGACGAGCCTGGTCTGCAAAGCCATGGAACGTATCATCATGGAACTCATAAAGAAAGACATTGGTAACTTCCAAACTCTGGACCCCACTCAGTTCAGGTTTGTGAAAGGGAGATCATGCCTTCTGAACCTGATCGACTTCTTTGAGGCAGTCACCAAAGCCGTAGATGAGGGTAAGGTGGTTCACACAGCCTATCTTGACCTCACCAAGGCTTTCAACACCATCCCCCATTCTGGAATTATAGCTAAACACACTAAACTAGGTATAAATCCGTACATCACAAGATGGGTTGCCAACTGGCTCACTATCAGAACTCACACTGTAAAAGTTGCAGACTTCAAATCTGACTTCAAACCAGTGACAAGTGGAGTACCACAGAGTTCAGTCCTGGGACCTCTCCTGTTTGGTATCTACTTCTCTGAAGTGTAGACTAACACATAAGGCCTCTTGCTAATGAAGTTCGCAGATGACTGCAAACTAGGAGCCATAGTTGAGTCCCCAAATGATGTGGACACCCTACAGAAGGGCCTCACTGAGACAAATACCTGGTGTCAGAGGCATGGCCTCAAGCTCAATGCCAAAAAGTGCATTGTCAACCCCTTTGGTAAGAACTCTGTAGCCATGAACTACCCTTAATGCTGAATGTGTGATAAGAGACCTCAGGAACCAGGTGGACAGTGGTCTCTCCTTTGACAATCCCATCGCCACAGTAGTCAGGAAATCCTTCTATGTGGCACACCTCATCACAAAAGGGTTCTCATCCAGGAAAAAAGAGGTCATTGTTCCCCTCTACTCGGCACTCATTAGACCCATTATAGAATACAACGCCCCTTTTGCAGCTGGAAAGGCCACAGAAGTACCTAACAAAGAGGATTACTGGCCTCAAACAGATGCCCTACACTGACCGTCTCAAAAAACTCCAGCTTTACTCTGTAGCATATCGCCTACTCCAAGGAGATCTCTGCCTAACATAAAGCTATGTTAAACTCAGAGTTGCTGGACATGTTACACCTAAAGAAATTCCAATCCCTCCGAGCTACATTCACTAGGGCCCTAAACCTTGTCACCACAATAAACAGGACATGTTGGAGGGATAGATTCCTGTCCCAGAGACTTCCTATACTCTGGAACAAGCTACCCATCTATGTCAAGCAAAGTTCCTCATTAGCACTCTTCAAGAAAAATCTTGATGAGTGGATGGGAAATAGGAAATACACCCCGGGGATCACTTATGTGGCTCTGCTCGACAGGAGCACAGGAAATTAACTTTCTTGGGTGGTATAAGCCAGGGAACCTTGCTGGCTAGGCTTACTTAGACCCTTGCGCTGATAGCCTAGTACCTACCTATGAACCTATGAACCTATGTATTGTACAAAGGTCTCAACATTCACAGAATGGCAGAAAAAAACCTAGATGAAAATGTGATCATGGAGGAAGAATGTGCAAAGATGAAAATCAAGAGGAACAATTGGTACCAGGACAGTGTTCCACAAATTATAAAAATCTGATTCAGCTGAATGTTAAAGGAGTAACAAGACGTTTCAAAGAAGTCCACTTAGGTTGACCATATTTCTGGATTGCTGTACATACAAAACAGACAGTTGCCAGTACTGTGTTTCTACAAGGTTAACTGGTTCCCATGATGCCAAATATTGAATAGATAGTTAAAGTGCTAAAGAGAGTGGAATAATTATGTGAGTAATCTAAAAATATTGATCAGCAGTTGGATACAGTTGATGATTAGGCTTACAGAATGAACAATGACCGTAAGACTGACTGGGTGTTAGAAGGAAGAGAAGAAGGACTGGACTTATTAGAGTTTGTGAAAACTAAAATGACACAGTGGAGTGGTTTTACAAAACTGCCTTTTGAAATTATAGAGGTATGTTGGTTGCCTTTCATTATATTAGAAAGGTCTTACAGCTACATATGAAAAACAGCAGTAACTATTGCTGTTACACATCATGGGCAGAATTTTTCTGTAATGGGTCATGTGATGTAATTGAATCACGATTACTAAGTTGCAATGTTTCAAGACAAACTGAAGTCCCTGAGTGTTATTAAGAAATATAAGATACAAATTGGAATATGAGTCAACTTTCTGAGCAGCACTGAAAGTGTTTGAAAATGTGTTCTGTGGATGGAATGTTGACTTTTAGTAATGCTGAGGAAAGAATGACTAAGCTACAAAGTTGTCATAGTATTCACTTTATGAAGTCATGCATACATAGTTTCATAGTTTCATAGTTTAGTACTAGGCTATCTGCCCTGGGGCATTTATAAGCCTAGCCATAGTGATGTGGCTTTTGCCACCCCATGTAATGGTACAAAAGTGTACAGAATAGATTTAGAATACTGTGCCTCTGTCTAGTAGTGACACAGTGAAGACCCCCTTACATAATAGAATTAGTTTACTGTGCCTCTGTCTAGTAGTGACACAGAGATGACCCCTGGGGTAAACCTACGATCTCCCATCCACTCGTCAAGATTTCTCTTGAAGAGAGTCAGTGAGGGGCTCTGCCTAACATGAACTGGGATTCTGTTCCAGAGTATGGGAAGCCTCTGAGTTATGAATCTGTCCCTTCAGCATGTCCTATTCATATTTGTGCTGAGGTTTATATCTTTAGCTCTCGTGGTTCTGATGGATTTGGATTTTTTGAGGTGGAGCATGTCCATCAATTCCTGATTGGACATGGCCTTGTACGTCAGGCACAGATCACCTCTGAGTAGGCGGTATGCTATTGAATAGAGCTGGAGTTTCTTTAGTCTGGCAGCATATGACATATGTTGGAGACCCTTGATCTTCTTGGTGAGGTACTTATGGGGTCTCTCTAGCTGTTGCAAGTGCCGGGTGAGGTACATACCAAATGGGGCATTGTACTCAATCATGGGCCTGATAAGGGAGGAGTATAGGGGTACAATGACCTCCTTTGATCTGGATGTGAATCCCTTCATGATAAGGTGGGCGAGGTAGAAAGTCTTTCTAACCACTTTGGCAATGTGGGTGTCAAATGAGAGGTCACTATCAACTTGGGTCCCCAGGTCTCTGATTACTTTTTCCGTACTCAGTGGGTTACTGTCTATGTGATAATTTGTGGGTACTTTGTTTTTCCCAAAGGGGATGACTATACATTTTTTGCATTTATTTTAAGGCCATGACTCCGGCACCAGTTGTCCATTTCAGTGAGGCCTTTCTGTAGGATATATGTGTCAGCTGGTGTATCGACTATGGCGCCTAGTTTGCAGTCATCTGCAACTTTGTCAGCCACAACCCTCCCATGTTTGCTTTCACATCTGAGAAATAAATGCCGAACAAGAGGGGTCCCAGGACTGAGCCCTGTGGGACACCACTTGTGACTGGCTTTGAGTCTGACATGGCCCCAGCGATTTTGACTTTATGGGTTCTATCCTTTAGCCAGTCTGCAACCCATCTTGTGACATATGGATTTACATTTAAGCTGTTGAGCTTGTCTATGATGCCAGAGTGGGGTATTGTGTCGAAGGCTTTAGCCAAGTCCAGGTAGGCTGTATGGACTGCTTTGCCCTCGTCAATGGCTCTAGTGACTGTTTTGAAAAAGTCAACCAGGTTCAAAAAGCAGGATCTGCCCTTTACAAAGCCGAACTGGGTGGGATCAAGTGTCTGTAAGTCCCCAATGTCTCTGTTTATGAGTTCCATAATGATTCTTTCCATAGCTTTGCAGACCAGGCTGGTTAAGCTTATGGGGCGGTAGTTACCAGGGTCTGTAGAGGTGCCTCCTTTGTGGAGTGGGACTACTGTTGCTGTACGCCAGTGTTCAGGTACATATCCTGTAGTAAGGCTAAGGTTAAATAGCATTTTTATGTGCGGGTTTAGCTCCTCTTGGAGTTCACGTAGCACACAACCCGGGATACCGCCAGGTCCCATTGATGCTGTGTTTTTAGCTTTGCTGAGAGCGGTTCTCACCTGGACATCTGAGATGACAGGGAGGTTACATTCAGCTGGGATAAGTATTTCTTCTTCTGGGGGTGAGGGAGGGGAGAAATTTGCACTGAACCTGTCTGCCAGAATGTTGGCAATATCTGTGGGTTCAGTATATTTTTTGTCATTGTGAACTAACTCTGAACATATCTGAGGGTTTCCACCCAGGTTTCTAACATAGCAGAAGAAGGCCTTGTGGTTATCTTTAGTGTCCATAGCGATTTTTCTCTCAAAGTTGGCCTTGGATGTTTTTATGAGAGAACGTAGCTTTCTACTAGTGCTGATCAGAGATGCCTTCTCTTTATGGGATTTTGCTCTGTCGTGCAGTTGCTTCCTTCTTTTGTTATACAATTTGTTTATTGCTGGGGTCCACCAGACAGGACGCCTGCCCTTGGTGGAGAAGGTCTTGGTTTTATTTGGGATTGCATGATCCATGCATTCTTGGAGATGTCCGTAGAAAGCATTTGTGAAGGATTCTGCATTGTGGGATGTGGTTTCCACTGGCCCAGTGGGCTTAAAGGATACCATCTCAGTTTTAAGAAGTGTAAAGTCAGCTTTTGAGAAGTTTTTCACTGTAGTCTTTTGTGTTGGGGGTGGAGGTGGGATATGTATATCCAGGGTGATTAGTTTGTGGTCAGATCTCACTAGTGAGGGGTATACTTCCGGTGTGGAGCACTTTGTCCCCATGTTTGTGATGATCAGGTCTAGTATATTATCTCTCCTTGTGGGAGAGGTGACTAGCTGTTCCATTGCATTTGAATTTATGAATTCCAGGAACCTTTGGGCTAGGGTGTTTGGGCTAGAATAATGCACCCAGTCTATGTTAGGGTAGTTGAAGTCTCCCAATATGATGGTGTTTGGTGAGCCATTCATATCCTCCAATGTCTTCAGGAAGGCTAAATGGGGTTCCTGAGATTGGAAGGGTGGTCTGTAACATGCTACCAGTTGTATAGCAGTTTTGCCTATGGTTAGTTGCACTTGGATGGTCTCTTATGCTTCATGTGTTGCCACTAACCTGGAGGTGTGGGTGTCCTTGATGAATATGGACACTCCCCCTCCCTTTTTGATTTGGCCCGAGTTTTGGGGCTGAAAAGCATGATATGAGGTATAGCCTGGTAGCGCTGGGGTGCTCTCAGGAGCCTTGAACCAGGTTTCAGTTACTGAACAGACATCGATGTTCTCCATACTGAGGAGTGCTTCGAGAGCCTGCATCTTGAGACTTAGACTTCTGGCGTTGAGCAGCATTACCCTTAATTTTTTTCCATTTTTGTTTTCTAAGGAGGTGGGTTTGTCTTTTGAGCCTTGCCTAAAAAAGGCACTATGGGGGTGGCAAGAGCCTTAGCCAATATCCGGAAGCCCAGTGGTGACAGATGCAAGCCATCCCTTGCGAAGCAGCGTGGCTTGTCCAGCATGTCATCCCAAGCAGACAGACATTGGATCCCCCTAGAATGACACCAGTATTTGAGCCAATTATTAAAGCTGATCATCTTGTCTTTGTATTGTGGCATCATTCTTGGTGAGGGCAAGATGCTGCTCAGGGTCAGGGTCATACCAGCCTGGGCTACATAATCAGAGAGCTCCTCTATGTCACTTTTCATGTAGTCCAGGGAGGTACGTCTCAGATCATTCACACCGGCATGGACAATGATGGAGTCATATTTGTACTTGCTTTGGAGTGACCTGAGTGCGTGTGTTATGTGGCGGATCCTAGCTCCCGATAGGCAGCTCACCGTTACCCTCTCCTTGTTCAGCCTAGTAAGCAGAATGTCAGTGTGTCTGACTATAGAGTCGCCTATTACTAGTGTATCAGGCATGGTGTTTGGCCTTAACGGCTGTGATTCTTTGACACACTGATTTATTGAAGTATGTGTAGCATGTGTTATGTTTTGAGGTGGTGGATTTTTGGGTGTCTGCTTTGGGAGCCTCTGTTGTTTTGGTAAGTTTTTTGTTAGAGCCTCCGAGTATGTCTTTGTGTTATTATGTGTTTAGTTTGCAGTTGTGGTAGGTCTATGTGGGACTGGGTTTGGTGTGTGTGTGGTTACCTTCTCCTCCTGTCTGGTCTTGCCAGTCCTGAGTTGAGAGAGTTCAGCCTCCAGTTTGGCTATATATTTGCATCTCTCACATGTATATGTGTTTGTTGGGAGGAGGAGAGGGTTGTCTGTGCACATGAGACAATTGTAGCATTGTCTCAAGATTCCCAGATTAACCATCTGAACCGGATAGGATGCTAGTAATCTACCACTCGACATGCTAGAATATTATAAGGGAGTGCTGTGCCTTTAAGGGAAGTGGGTACTCACAGGGGTGGTAGGTGGATGTAGTGCTTACTTTAGTTAGCGAGTGCTTACTTAGAAGAGAGGTTTTGAGAACAAGTGCTAGGCTTATAATAAAGTGAGTAGACTGATTATTGTACGAGTAGAGCTTTCTTAAGGGAAAATTTGAAGAGCAGACTTGGCGGAGCCAGAAAAACTTTAACCTTGTTTAACCGGCACAAATGCGCAAAGCCATGCAAATGCGGATTTTAAACACGGAACTTCAAAAGAGCTAGAAATGGTCCAAAACAACCAATTACTACAAGCTCTTGTGCTGAGGTCACATAATATATGGTGCTTGCAAATCCAAGTTACTGTGGGAATTAAATGGAAATGGAAAAGTAATTGGAAGAAAGAACATCAGGAATCACACAACAAGGGTGAATGCTTCTTTGTAATGTAGCAACATTAAATTATGTCCTTACATTTCAAACAAATGTTCATATCTCTGTAACCACAGTGGTTATGAAAGAAGTGGAAATGGCAAACTCTTCAGCACAAACTATTTTTATAGTGGTGGTATTCTTTAGGTTCTAGGTCTTAAACTGAATTTTATAAGTCACAGTAAACACAGTAACTATTACATTTGTAATATTTTGTAAACAACTTAGAATATCTCAGTAACCACTTAAGTTATAAACATACCGTCAGCAGCATTTCATTCATCTAGTTGAGGGCTTTCATATGAGGCTAAAGAGTTCTGTCTGTGTTACTTGGTTGTTGAGATATTTAGAAAAATGTGAAAATGTAATCTATATAAATTAATATCAGAAAAACAACAGTTAATATCTATTTACCTACACTTGACAATGGTCAGTTGTTAAAGCAGTTGAGTTTGCCATTGTGTAAGCTTTAAGATTAAATCTTTTAATACCTTGTATATAGTATGGTTTTGGAATTATTGATGCACATATGAACAAGCAATATTTGATGCCTAGAGAAGTCAGTAGGAGTTAACTGCAGATTCACCTGGAGGCATCACTTTGATGTAATGAGTTAAGATGGTATGAATTTTCATAATGCTGTTAAACTGTGTACTACTACAAACAGAAATGTGGTTAAATAGCTTTACTGACGTACATTTTAGAAGAATGGTAGATGTTCTTCATGTTTCACTGCTGCAGTCCTAACTATTGGGTTATCCATGCTGTGTTAGCCCTCAGTCGGTCTGAATACCAGAGTCAAGGTTTTGTGCATTGGCTGCTGTCACTTGCTGGGTGATGTCAGGTCATCTGAGCTATAAAGGAGAGCAGGTGATGCCATTACCCTAGTCTTTCTTGCCATGGAGCCCGTAGCAGAAGCAATTTGCAACAGTACCAGTCAGCTGTTTCCACATTTCAAACTTCAGCTGAAAACATCTAAAGCTAAGTACCCCATTGGGGATTCTTC
Organism: Protopterus annectens; assembly: GCF_019279795.1. Classification (NCBI taxonomy): domain Eukaryota; kingdom Metazoa; phylum Chordata; order Ceratodontiformes; family Protopteridae; genus Protopterus; species Protopterus annectens. The sequence continues at coordinate 1,793,032,391 of NC_056731.1, read as the reverse complement.
CTTTTTCTTGCACTAACCAATGTCCAAAAAAATCATTAACTGTCTCGCCTGTGGAAAGCAAATACCACACCGAGACGTCCATTCTTACTGTGTCACTTGCTAAGGCCCAGATCATGATGTACCCCACTGTTGGTTCTGTGCCCTCTTTAATGCTAGAGATATTCATCGCAGAGCTCTGTTTGTAGTCAGTTATTTTCATCTTTCATGTCCGATTACCGATATGGCATCCACCAGTCAGCAAACCACAGATCTTCCAAAAAAACGTAAGGATAAGGATAGAGACAGACCACATAAGGCCAAGCCTTCCAACAACACCACCACTAAAAGGGTTGTCAGTTCTTCAGAATTCAGTGAGGTGCTTTTGCAGCCCCTGATGCCCGACTCGATTACTTCACAGGCCTCTACTGAGACCCTTTCAGAGTCCTGTATGCCACAGATGACTGCATTGTCTAACAAGCCTTTGGCTGTCTCTGCCTCGGTTGGGTCTGGAGCCACTATGCAGGCACCGGTGTCCGAGGATACCACTCACACTTCAGAATTCACTTCAAGGCCTTCGCCCTCTCTTCCGACTAACACACTGACAGCATCAAGGGATACTCTTCAGGCCAGACTTAGAGCTACTCCAAAGAAAACAACAAAAAGTCTCCAAAAGTCTCCATTCCACTACTCTCCCCCTCAAGCTAGAATGCTTAAAATGGTAAAGGATCTCATCACTTTCATCCATGGTAATCAGGCCACTCAAGCCAAAAGGAGAAGGGAATCTTCTCCAGGCATCCAATTGTATTTAGACTCAGAGGGATCTGACTCCTCTGTTTTTGAAGAGGAAAATCCTCTTACTGCCTATGAAGACTCAGATGCAGAAGAATCTATTCCTTCTGTGTCACCTCTGGAGGACTTTTCTTTTGGGGAAACCCTCCACACCCTAAGAGAACACTTCCAATGGGAATCAATGAATTTCCCTCAATCTAAGAAAAGACTAAGAGAGTTTCTGGACATACCCCAGCACAGGCCTCTGGCCATCCCACCCATCTTGGAGGTGGTAGATGATGTTTACCAAGAATCCAGTCATACCCCTGACACCCTTCCACCTGCCCCCAGAAAACCTGACAGGTACTACAGGGTATCTGACTCACATAAATTCCTCTACAGAAATCCTATAGCAGATCCAGAGGTGATACTCCGGGACCTAAGGGAGTAAAGGCTACCTCTGGAAATAATCCTGTTCCCTCAGACAAAGAATCCAAGGCCCTGAACAGATGGGGTAAAAAAAGTATATACCTCTGCAACTTTAACTATAAGGGCTCTCAACTGCCAGTTCCATATGTTAAAATATCAACAGCACACATTGGGACTTTTGAAACAGAAAATTTCTGCTTTTCCAGATTTTGCCAACAATAAAGAGATAGCAGAATTAATGCACTCTTCATCTCAGATGTCAAAGCACTCCTTGCACTGTGGATTTCATGCCCTAGAAGCTTCTAGCAGGGCAGCAGTGACAGGATCTGTTATCAGAAGACATACATGGCTGAAGGAAAAACCTCTCCCTGATCATGTCAAAGCTAAAATTATGGATTCTACTCTTGACATAGACTGCTTGTTTGGACAGAAAACTGAAGAGCTACTTAAAAAGATGGAAGACAAAGCAAAATTGATGCAGACTGTTAAAGATTTTCTTCAAGTACAACCTCCTAGGTTCAGCAGAAATTTTCCCTAAAAACAGTGGTCGTTTCCTGCACCAAACAGGCAGGCACATGGCAAAACCCATAGGGACAGACCCACCAGCACTCAAACTCAGGGCCAGCAAAGAACAAAACAGTGGCCCCCTCAAACACTAGAGCAAGGAGTTCAAAAGCAACCCTGTATGGAAAAAAACTCTCAATGACTACCTTTCCTATCTCTGCCCGCCTCCACCACACCAAAAGCTAGGAGGAAGGCTATTTCTATGCAGAAAAAATTGGAACTCTATAACAAAAGATCAATGGGTATTAAAAATCTTTGCTCAGGGGTACAAATTCAATTTCCAAGAACTACCACCTTTAAGAGGGTATCCAGACCTACCTCCAAACCAATGGGTAACATGTCAGATATGACTGATTACATAGGAGTACCCACCCTAAGCAAGCATCACAATATAATGAGTTTGCAGAGAGGGACAGAATAATCATATTTAAGTAAATTGGTAAAATATAATTGGCAAGATATGTACACAACAAAATAAGCAGGTACTATTAAATGTATAGAGAAGATAAAATGTATCTTTCTTTTTGAAGTGAGCAATACACAGGAAGAACAAAAAGAGTGTGCTTTACTAGATATAAAGTAGATGTGTAATCTTTGCATATATGCTTCTGTATTGTAATATTTACAGCTCAATAAAGAAGATATTCAAAAATGTAAAAGTCAAAAAAGATATTTTATCAGATGGTATTCTACTGGAACAGATTTTAGTGAAGACACTGAAATACTTCTGTGAAAAATAATCTTGATTCATTCATTTTCTGACAGCTTTTCCAACTTATTTGTTAGTAAAATATAGATATATCCTGTCAGAAATGAATGGAGCTGAAATCCAAAAAAAAAGAAAGAAATGTATTGCATGTTTTATACTCATTCATTTCCTTTTTACAATTTTTATTTTAAGAAATAAACATGAATGCAATAAGTCATACATACATAAAAGTAAACATATATGAATATTTATAGTGATTTAAATAATATGCAATAGTTATGGATTAAAACATATTTGGCTGATAAGTATAACTCTTCCATAATTGATCCACATTCAGCCATTTGCTTAAAGTTTTCTATTTCTTCTTAGGTTTCGATATAACTGATATTTCTTTATGACACAATTCAGTGGCTATCTTGATAAATTCCTCAAAGTTAGGAACAAATACTTTCTTCCAATTTAAAGTGATTAGTTACCTTGCTACTGGTAAAAAATTCTATACTAGAGAAAAAATATTGTGAATTTATGCAGTCTGGAAAATTTACATTTATCAATATCAAGGATTTAAATATCTTGCATTGTCAGCCCACAGAGCTCTAAGGAATTTTTGAAAATCAAGCCATTTTTTTTTCTTTTTATCACAACTGTAAAAAATATACCAATTAGCTTTTAAATATTTATATGTCTCCAAGAAGAAAGAGTATCTTTTTTAAACATCTTACTTATTTTATAAGACATAATAAAAGTTCTGTAAATACTTCCAAGTAGAAATCCTCCAATATATAGTTGAAGATGTTTAACCAAAAGATTTAAAAATCAAATCCTTTGAAGTTTGACAATTAATAATATTTAATTTATCAGTTAAAAGAAAATTCCAGTAAGTTTAATAAATTGATTATATGACCAGTCACGATTATATTTATTTATGATATGTTCTGGTGATAACCATTTATTTTTATCTATAAAGTTTGACCAGCAAGAAAAATGATTTTATGTAAGATATTACAGTTTCTCAAATTGTTTGCTTACGTAAACAGACCTAGTATATGCTATGCGTAAAATAGTAAAAAAAAAAAAGAAAAAAAAGCAAACTTTAAAAGATGATGAATATTTAAAAATAATTTTCCTGGTGGTTCTGCTTAATGAATTAATGAAGTTTAAATTAGACTATTAAATGGATTAAATAGATTTTCAACCCATATTTAACTATACAAATCATTTTATTAACAATGTTCAAAGATTCCAAGGCAAGTTTCAATTGAGAGCTTTCACAAATGGATGTATGTATTAATTTCCATTGCACTTCATTGAAAGTGTCCAACCAATACAAATTAAATAACACTACAGAATGCATGCAATTTTCAAGGCATAGAAAACATGCCACCAAATCTACATGGTCTAAAATGATTAGAAAGAGAAGTTTTTTATTTTGTAGGATACTATAAAAAGTAAAAGTTTATTTACTTTATTAATACTAGTCTTATCAGGAACAATACATATAGATTGAATAATATAGAACATAATGAATAATATAGAACATTTTAATTAACATGAATCTATCTTCAAACATTATAAATTATTCCGATTTCAACTTTCAGTATCTTTAATAATATTATAATTTATTTTATCATATATATAAATTCCTAAGTATTTAATTTGCTGTTTAATTCAGAATTAATATTTGAATTTAGTTTGTTTTTATTTTAATTTACCAATACGATTTCAGTTTTACATGTATTAAATTACATTTTTGAAATATTTTCACAAAATTAAAAGATTTTAAAACTTCTTAAGTCACTAGTTGCTAAAATAATTTTATCTGCAAATAACTGTATTTTTGAAAAAATATGTCTTATTAATATTAAAACTTTCAATATTCAAATTATTTCTTATAAATTTAGTGAAAGGTTTTGAATAACAATGGAGATAGATAGCATCCTTAATTCATTCTGTTATGAAGATGAAAACCCAAAGAAAGGAATGTACTAGTTTTAAATTGCACTTTAGAATCCTTATACATATTTAATAATAAATTAATAATAAATTCATTAGGAAAGCCATAAAGCTCTAAACATTTAAAATATATTTCCAATTAATGGTATGGAAAGCTTTCTCTAGATTTAAACTTATAATTCTTAATTTGTTTTTCTTAAAATCAGCATAGAATATGATATATATATATATATATATATATAAATATATATATATATATATATATATATATATATATATATGTGTGTGTGTGTGTGTGTGTGCGTGCATGTGTGTGTTTTATTTTCTGCAAAGATTTTTATTCAAGCAGCTAAAATCGGCATAAATAATTAGTAATCTATATTTTCTGCAAGGCCATGGAACGTATTATCATGGAACTTATAAACAAAGACATTGGCAACCTTCAAACACTGGACCCTACCCAGTTTGGGTTCATGAAGGGCTGATCTTGTCTCCTGAGCCTGATTGACTTCTTTGAATCAGTCTCCAGAGCCATGGACAAGGGTAAGGCAGTCCACATAGCCTATCTGAACCTTGCCAAGGCCTTTGACACCATCCCCCACTCTGGAATCATCGATAGACTTACTAAGCTGGGCATTAATCCCTACGTCACTCGATGAGTTGCCAACTGGCTTACCGACAGAACCCACATTGTAAAAGTAGCCAACTCCAAATCCAGCTCCAGACAAGTGACAAGTGGAGTACCTCAGGGTTCAGTCCTGGGACCGCTCTTGTTTGGCATCTACTTCTCTGAAGTACAGGCCAACACTAAGGGACTCTGGATAACAAAGTTTGCAGATGACTGCAAACTGGGAGCCATTATTGAATCCCCAACTGATGTGGATACTTTACAAAAGGGCCTTACAGAAACAGATGCTTGGTGCCAGAGCCATGGGCTCAAGTCCAATGCCAAAAAATGTATAGTTACCCCCTTTGGAAAAAAACATACCCATGAATTACCACATAGGTGGCAGCACACTAAACACTGAAAGTGTAATAAGAGACTTAGGGACACAGGTGGACAGTGGTCTCACCTTCGATAACCACATTGCAACAACAGTCAGGAAATCCTTCTATGTGGCACACCTCATCACTAAGTGCTTTTCATCCAGAAAAAAAGGAGGTCATTGCCCCACTGTACTCATCCCTTATTAGACCCATTAGAGAATACAACACCCCATTTGGTATGTACCTCTCAAGACATCTGCAACAACTGGAAAGGCTGCAGAAATACCTCACTAAAAGAATCACAGGCCTAAAGCAGATGCCCTATGCTGACTGCCTTAAAAAACTCCAGCTATACTCTGTCACATATCATCTACTCAGAGGCGATCTCTGCTTAACATACAAGGCCATGTCAAACCCAGAGCTATTGGACATGCTACACTTAAAGAAATCCCAATCCCCCAGAGCCACACGCTCCAGGGATCTAAACCTTGTCATCACAATAAATAAAACATGCTGGAGGGATAGGTTCCTGACCCAGAGACTCCCCAGACTCTGAAATAAACTGCCCATACATGTCAAGCAGAGCACCTCTTTGGCCCTCTTCAAAAGGAACCTTGACGATTGGATGGGAGAAAGGAAATTCACCCCGGGGATCATGTCAGTCACCATGCTAGACAGGGGTCCAGGGAAGTAAATAGTGTGGGAAGAAATAGCCAGGGAATTGTTATGGCTAGGCTTGTATAGGCCCTAGGGCCAATAGCCTAGTACCAACCTATGAACCTATGAACCTAGATAGGTGCATCTTGCAGGATATTTGATTTCTTGAGTATTAGTGAAACTAAGCCATAGGCCCAATTTCAAAATACTTGCTCTTAGTGTAAGTGATCACTTAACACTGAAAGCTGATCTTTTATAATATGTCCTGTGGTATGTCTGCTTATAGATAGACCTTATACCAAATAAGTCACTTACACTGAGAACAAATCTTTTGGGACATGGCCCAATATTTCCAGTACAGAAGCATTTCATGATCATTTTGTATTTGAGTGCAAACTTCCCAAATAACAACAACATATCTTGTGGTAATACATTTCTGAAATAATAGCATCATGTCCTAGAGCTTTATTACTTTTTATTTTTTTAATTTATTTTTTAATTTCATTAAAAGTAATATGTTTAATTAAATTATAAATATGTTAATGTGATGTTTTAATATTATTTTTTAAATGTTTAAATTCTAACCTAAAATGTTACTTTCAGTATTCAATTTTTTTTTAAATATTTATTAAATATATTTAAAATATGTTCACAATCTGATGATTTGTTACCATTAGTCACATTAATTAAAGAGTGAATTTGATTTTTTCTACCATGTAATTTAGGTCTATTAGCTATTCTATGAAGACCAGTAGGGGTAGATGCATAAGAATTCAATTTATCTTTCCCAGAGCTAACTCAGCTTTGTAAGTTAAGATTTATTGATATTTTTGCCAAGTTGTTTAATTATTTTAACCTTTTCTTTGCCACATTTTTGCAAATCTATTTTAGTTCCATCAAAATTATTTTTAGTTCTTTTAATTTTTCATCCCATGTTTTGATTTTGTTATAGCACCAACGTCTAATTGAGTGATATATATGAATTTTAAAGTCATCATATAATATAGCATTACTAATTAATTTGTTATTATTTAACTCTATATAATCTGAAATGTCTTTAATCATCCAGTCTTTGACATCAGGATGATTAATCAAACATAAAGGAATTGTATACGTAATTAATACATTTCTATTATTAATCTGTAGATGAATATATAAAGCATTATGGTCTGAAACTGGACAAGGAATAATATCATTTCTTTCAATCTCATATTGTAAATCTGCAGAAACTAAACATATATCCTTGTCTGAGTACCATGTGCAAGAGAATAATGAGGGAAAAATAGAGAATCTTTTAAATTAAGATCAGTAATTAATTTTTGAAAGCTTTAGCTGTAGAGGATAACTTTAGGTTTTTAATGCAATTTAAGCAATGAGAACACTAGTAACTCTTAATGCTAAGTTTGAATTATTATCCGATTGTAAAAATGACAGACTTGAAAATACTTTCACTTAATGTGAATGGAGTTAACTGTGAATGTAAAAGATAAACTTTTTTCAGATATTAAAATTAAATAACCCTGACATTGTGTTCTTACAAGAAACTCATATAATAAAAAATAAAGAATTTCTAATTCATGGTGATTATGCAGTCATATCCATCTTGTCTAGAAAACAATCACATGCCAATATAAGACTACCTTTTAGGTTTGAAAAAATAATTTCCAAAAATTCCTTAGCCATATTAACTCCTAAACTGGGTATCCAACAAATACTAGCAAACGTATATGATATTTTATTATATTCTAAAACAACTAAAACTAACATAGCTCTAGAATCTGAATAATTAAATAATATATTTATTTTCCAAATGATCACTGCTCTTCTCTTATTTGTAAAGAAAGAATATGTCATTAATTCATAATCACCATTAATTAGAAAGTATTTATGTTTTCTATTACATGAGTTTCTTATAAAAACACAATATCAGGGTTATTTAATTTTAATATCTGAAAAATATCTTCTTTTACATTCACTAAAACTCTATTTACATTAAGTGCAAGTATTTTCAAGTATGTCATTTTTACTATTGAATAATAATTCAAACTTAACATTAAGAGTTATTATATTGCCAATGTACTTTTCATATAACGTAACTACTCTTATTGTTGAATGGATTAAAATAAGTTGTTTAAAAGTAGTGAAGTTGTGTGTTCATAAACAGAAAAAATAATACATTACGTTATATATATAAAGTTTAATAACATCCTAGTAAATCATGCCCATCGATACAAAAAGTTCTGCATCAAGTCTAGAAACTAAATTGACTAACTCTTTAACCTACTCCCTAAAGAAAGCTGATTATAAATTGGTAAAGCTCCTACAAGTTATACACAAAATATATTACTATACATATATTGTAGAGTGTACAAAATAGATGTTTTTATTAATGAAATCATAAAGTCTAAATACACTTAGAAATAGAGTCACTATCAGAAATAATCAGTTATTCAATTATGGTTCATAAATAATTTCATAGTATAACTCATAATATGTAACAACTAAAATATGTATAACTAACTTTATTATATCTAATTATATTGAAAACATAAATCATAAAATATGGGTTGAATATATTAAATGCATATTAAGTTAACTAAGTTATTATGCTATACAATAAAATGCTATTTTCTGGGAGTTGTAGTCAATAGTTCAGGATTGATAAAATTCAGTGTATATTCAAATATCAACTACAGGAGAGCACTAAACAGTGGTAATGCTGTATCAATTTCTCATTTTAAACTGTATCCCTAAAATATAACTATAATATAGCACATTAAATTATGTGTGTATATATATATATATATATATATATATATATATATATATATATATATATATATATATAAAAATGTATGTAGGAATAAATTAGCAATTAAAATACTAGTATATCATGTTGTATAATATATTTGAATATATGGTTATTTACAGTATTTTTATAACATACTATTGACAGTACAGGTAATATCATGTGACTGTTACCAGAAACAAAAGCAACTTTTAATAATGCTAATGTAGAAATTCCAACTGCATACTATATATTATATACTATATATTATATAATGCGTATATATATATATATATATATATATATATATATATACTATATATTATATTCTCAAATAGCTAAACTTCATTGTTTCAAACTCCAACATTCCAACGTAAAATTACCATACTAATACTGAACTTGCAATGTCAATTTTCAAAGCAAGGCACTGAAGACATTTCAATCAACACATTTAATAATAGGGCAAGAAAAGAAATGAAAACAAGTATAATCCATACTTCAAAATTATTGTTTCAACAATAAGCCAATATTTTTCAAGTTTATGAATACAGACATGAACAGATCTGACCAACAATATAGCTTTGATGTAAAACAGCTATACTGGCTAGTCTGATTTCATATAAACCTCTTGTTGAATATCTTCAAAGACATTATTTTTCTTTACAGCTTTTAGACTATCTCTTAGGAGATGTCAGTTACATAAACATCCTGTTTCCCATTGGAGAGATATTAAATTTGCCAACACTTTGCCAGCAGTTTTAGCAGGACTCTTATCAGGCTGCATTCATTAATTCAAAAATAGAAAAAAAATGCAAGCTATGAGAAATAAAAAGCTATTTGATATCAACTGTGTCATGCACATTTGCACTGTGGTATTAAACATGCTGAATATTCTTTAATCAAGTAAAGAAGGCATCAAGTTTGATATCTTATATACTCACCTTGCACTCTGATATGCTCACTGTTCATGAAGGAGGCAATTGTCTGGAATATGAGGAATGCCAATACAAACAACTATGTGAATAGAAACACATCTAGGCAGTGTAGCATACTTTAAAGTCAGTTAGAATACAATTGCTATCAATTAGAAAGACAAGGCCAAGCATGATGGCTTATTTCAGGTAAACAGGTAGGTTCTATATTATAACCAGGAAGCATCAGCTCTCTGAACACCTAATGGATGACCTGTAAACAGTGAAAGCTGAAAACCGTGAGCAGTCACTTTCCCAAATTTTTTCACAGAAAAAAAAATTTGCTTGGCCATTATCAGGACTTTGCCCTTTTCTCCAATGTAGAGCCATCTCTGGGTTGGTATAGCTAGTTGGGGGTGTTTACTGGTGTTTGAAAGTTTATTTGTCTGTTCACCAGCCAAGTAAA